>NC_071506.1:64779427-65079427 GCF_027887155.1 Malaclemys terrapin pileata | reverse complement strand
ACGCTACTTTTCACTCATTTTTTTCACAATGAGTAGGTTACATGCTGAGAGTGTCCCTTTAAGATTTCAGGAGCATGATTTGCAGCTTGAAAGGTATACAAAAAAAATTAAAATGAGAGCAGTTACTATGTTTGTTTGCAAATCCACATTAATACAGCTACTCGCTGAAATGAACTAGAACTTCATTACCAAAGTACTAAACAGTACAATATATTAAGGATCCAATCAATCCAACTCCCACTAAAATCAATGGCAGTCTTTCCACTGATTTCAATGGGAGTCAAATCAGCCCCAAAGAAACCTAAATGAATGTATTCTCCCCACCCCCACTCCTGCTTTCCTCTCAAGAAAAAAAAAAACCCCACTGAACTCTGCTCTTGTCTTTTGGTTCAACATCATGTCTCTCCCCTCCCTTCTCCTCCTGCAATAAATATTCTCTCTCTATCCCTGTTACTGACAATAATGTAAGTGAACTCTGCACCACATACATCTGTCATTATTAATGACCATGGTGGAGAGGCGTGATAGCTCACTCTTTTAAGAACCAAAAGGGCAAAATGCTTCAGAATTTTCCATTCACATTTTCTTTTTTAAACATACTTGCTTGGTGACTTTCCAAAGTCACAAGCACGACTCAAAGAAGAAAAATCTCTCAACATTTAACCTTTACATAGATAATTATTTTTTTAAACAGAGGACATTTGCTACTTTAAAACTCTCATTGTCTTGCAATAACGCTATGCTCAGTATTTCATAGATTACAATAGACATAAACTTATGTCTTAGTAAACATGGAAAAGAAATTTTGTTGTAAGAACCATTACATTTCTTTTGCCCAAAGGGTTAAGATAACTGTAATTATTACTAAAACAAAGAATATTTTCTTTGCAGATATTTTTTTCACTTCATTAGTTTTCCAGAAAGTACAAAACCATATCTAAAGTAAATAAAAAAACTGTTGCCAGAAAGCCTGAGCTTGCAACACGTGTACAATACCATGCACTCACTCAGAATAGTTGTCCCTACTGTTGGTGGTAATGGTTGAAGGTTTTTAAACTAAGATCTGGATAAACTGGTGGAGTATTTAAAGTTTTTAAGCCAATGAGAACAAGAAGCAAAATGTATACAAGTTGCAGCAGTTCAGGTGGTCCTACTAATTCTATACTACAGTGCAATGACTTCCATTTGTGAGTTATCTAGAAGCCCTTGCTCCCAGCAATGTTGCTAGACTCCAAAGGTTAGGTGCTTCCAGTCTTCCAGAATACACCTGTGCACATCATTGTTTATAATATGTGCTGTGGAAGGACAAACCAAAATGGTTCTGTCAGCACTAGTGTTGCTGTTTGGAGTTGCTAAAGGAAAACCATTGCAGAGGCAAGTTATGATTCAAAGTATCCATGTCCCTACAACAGTTTAACGTAACATACACAGAGCCAAAGGTCTCAAACTTCCTTTTTTTCTACCATGTTTATATTATAAGCGGAAATAAACTTGTAGTGTAAATTATGTTGATCTCAACAAGACTACATAATACTTATCCAGTAATTAAACTAGATTTCTTTACCTAAAAAGCACTTAAGAGCAAAATGCTACTGGTTATGTTGATAATGGCAAATGCCCACAAAGGACCCATAAATGTTAGTCACTTATGAGGCAACAATGACATTCTACTCTGTTTTCCCAAGTCCATACTACTTCATGGACAAATTATTTTATTTGTAAACAGCTCATAGGTTATAATTTTATGTTCACACTCCACATGAGCTATATACTGTAAATATCTGTCATTTTTCTTTAGCATTTATGTTGATAAAAGTTGTCATGAAGGTTATTTAACTTACTGGAAATGGACTTTTCCACAACACAAATTTTAAGATTTAAAAAATTTTGGGAGGCCTCTGTTAAAACCATTAATATGTTCTGCTAAGTCTCCCTTGTGTTCACTCAGCCTCCTTACAGTGTTTAAGCAGTTTTACTGACCTGAAATTCTGGAAAAGTCAGCTTTTGGCAGTGTTGCAATCTACAACTCTTAGTAGTAGTAATCTTAGAAACCAAAAGAGAAAATTTTATGGGAGTAATTTTGTCTTTCAGCAAAGCTTTAGAAAATGATGTGATAAGCACAAGCCCTACACAGAGATCAAACAAACAAACAAAAACCATGCAGATTCTCCAGATCATCTGTAAGTAAAACTTTTTAACCAGTTGAATTCTTTGGTGACTGCCCAGTTTGCATTCAAGTCAAGTCTACATTTCAAAGATCTGTAAATTCTAAAACCACTTGTGTTTTGGACAGCAAGGAGAGACAATGCCATGAGAAAAGAGTTAACCAGCTCTCCCAGAGTATGTTGCCTCAGATATCTTCACTCACACTAATTCAGATTTAGGAGGTAGGTGCTATATAACTACAGTCACTAGCTTGGATCTGGCCCCAGACTTCCTCTCATCAGCAGGCCTTGTACTTTAGCATGCATTCAGACAGGCCTTCCCAAGGGGCTTACCTCTATAATTCATCTCTAAGGAAACTGATCTCCCTGCCTTGTATGAATGAGATACAGAAACTTCTTGCATCTCACCAGCTTGTCAATTTCAAATGTTGTTGCTACTGGATATTGAGTTGTGGTTAAGATTCAGATAGATGGCAACATAGCATAATCTACTTTCATGCTGCGGCACTGCCAGATTAGTCCAATATCAACATTTATAGCCTTCTATGGCAGAGAAGGAAGATATGTTTATTTTATTTAGTGTTGTTGTACAACCTGTTTTCTTTTAGGCTTTTTCTGTTGTCTGTCTTAATTGGCTTTTCTCCTCAGTGTGCTAAAGGATGTAAGAGTCTTATTTAATTTTCAAGCCACTAAAACTGAAAAAGAACTATCAATAAATATTACAGGAACATAAAATCATTCATTTCACGAAACAGTTCTGAAACAAATTAGTGTGAATCACTTTATCCTTAAGACTGAAAAAAACTAAACACTCAATATTATCAGCTAAGCAAATTGGCCCAGGTCAAATGAGCAAATTTAAAAAATGAAATCACTAAATTTTCTCAGCTTGATGGCTTAGTAATAAATAATGTGCTCCTATTCAATCTGTACATTAAGTCTTTTATGTGGCCTTAAGGCACTCTCTTATGGCTGTGCCCATTACAGTGTAGCCATAGAAACTGACACATTTATTTCTTGGATTAGTGTGCCATTGAAAATATTAATATAATGCAGTAAATGGGGATTTAATCTAATCTATTGATGGTAGGATGAAGTTAGTAAAAGGTTGTGTGCTCTTACAGTGGGAAGAAAGATTATATCTGTAGAGTAGAGCTTGTTACTGGTTAGAAACATCAGCTAAACAACCTATGACATTTCACACACTTTCTACATTTAAATAGATGCTATGCAATATGACATAAGTATCTCCAGCAAGTCTACATCACATTCTAAGACTTACTCCCAAGCCTAAAGGGTCAAAAATGAAAGCCACTGACGAAGATGTTCAGTAAATGTATTCAAAAAAGTACAAATGAAACACCACCCTTTCCTGCAAATACATAAAGCTGTACTTCATGGAAATGTCTGTAGCAGTCAAGTCTACAATAATATTGCAACAAACATTTTAGTGGCATTCCATGAATACTTTTACGTTAAAATTTGTGTTAAAAAACAGCAAGAATTTACATTTAAAAAATTAATGTAATCTTAATCACAAGAAGCAGGCATGATCTGTGGTTTTGTTAATTTGCAGGTCCATACAGATGTCCATAAATATTAGGGTTCCCATTTCAGTAGATCATATTTGACTCAGGCTCCTCATAATAATTCATAGTACTCAAGTTCTGACTACCCTTTACACTGCAGTATACTACATAAATTCAGAAGATATATTCTGACAGATGAAGCATTATTGAAAAGCAAAGTACAGCACTTTGTCCTTGAAATGTTAACATGTAATGCCATAAAGTATTCAAATAATAATTTACTCAGTCTTTCAGGGTAATTAATTAAAACGCTCTAGGTGTTAGAGAAAATCACCTTGAGCTTATAAAATTGGAAAGCCTCCCCGTTCCCTCTCTGCATGCAAGCTGCTCCAATGGACTTACTACATGCTTTCCCAGTTATGGTTTTTGATTTCAGCAGATAATAAATAGCCAGGATCTAATTTTGCCATGTCAAAACCGATTATGTTTCACAAGAAAAGGTGGAGTGCTCACCTACCAGATGAAGGTGAAACATAAAACCACTTTTATTTATGTGATGTGTCCAAATTCAACTCAGCCTGGCACTAGGTACTGGGAGTATGTAGACTTTAACTGTCATGTGAATTTATGTACCCCTGGAAAATGTCAAATATAAACATAAATTTAATCAAAGGAATGGAATCCTTTATTATCAAAGAAATAAACACCATTTTTGACAACTAATGTAAATTATCTTAATGTGTTTTTCACTGTTTTTCAGAAGGAGAAAGAAAGAAAGAAAGAAAGAAAGAAAGAAAGAAAAATTGCTGATGAAATTATTTTAAGCATGTTCTGGTCCGATTATTAATGATGATATTCCAAAAGAAATTTCTGCTGTATAATAATATCATTGCATACAGACATCATAGTTCCTGTTTCCATTCATTTCAGTGGGATAAAACAGAAGGCTTACAACAACAGATAAACAAGCACCATGTATTATTCTGCAGTTCTCCTCAGTTGGGTAGTCTTTGGACAGCATTTTAATGGCTGCAAAAAAAATTGCACATGATGAATAAGGATGCCATTCTCAATTAACATGGACAAAAGATCATAGCCATATTTGGCAAATGAGGTAGCTGTGGCATAAGAAAAGCAGGAGTATTCACAGACATTGCCACATACATCACTGCCCGCAAATGAAAACAAGTTAATGACATTTTTGTACACTTGCCCAACTACATGACTACACATTAGCCCCAAATTAAATAGCACAATGATTATATCTTGCATTTTCTAAAAATAGTGTTATTAATTTATGCAGCACTAAATATGGATACTCCCAGAATATAAATAAATTATGAGTACTGAACTAAAGTAGCCGGAGTTACAAAATGTACTGTCTTCATTCAATGTATCAAACAGTTCTAGAAATGTGTGTTTCTCTTTACATAGATCCACTTCAAATCACCATCACAAAGGGGAAAATCACCCCCGTCACAGGGCATAACCACCACAGACACGGCATTACCAACCCAGTTATCCCCTGACATCTCAGCAAGTGTCCAGTTCCCCCTGACATCTCAGCAAACCCAAACCTCCTCCACCACATACCAACACAAGCACCCCAGACATCTTGGCACCTACCCGTCCACCCATGAGCAAACCCACATGACATTCAGCACCCCCTGGCCACAGATCCAGTGCAGTTCCATTGTGCAAGGGGAGGGCAAGATCCCTACTCTATGGAAATTCTGCATACAGCGGAGGCTGGGACAGAGTAGTGGATGGGTGGAGCCAAGAAATCTCTGATTAAAAGGATTCAACAGTCATTCAGTCAATGGGGACTGCTACCTATGATGGGGTGAACTTCTGTCACCTACCAGAAAAAAAAAAATTAGAGCTTGCTGCACCAGCATACAGGGCGCAGTTAGCTAAGGACCCATTAGGCACCAGGGCCTTATAAGGAGCTGAGCAAGCTCAGTTGGTGGAAGAAGGCCCAGGAGAGAGAAGGTAGGGAGCTTGTTCTTGTTGGCCTGGGGTAGGCAGACTTAGGAAGGCTACAGAAACAGAACAGATCCCTGCAATGGCCTCTGGAAAGGGGGCAAGATCTGGGGATCAGCGTTTCAGAAGGAGAACAGTTGAATAGATGAGAACCACAGTAGAAAAGCTGAGGAAAACCAGGAGGGGTGGAAGATCACATCTCCAAGAGAGAAAAGGCCTGGGGAGCCAGTGCTCTAATAAGAATAAAAAGAAATATGAGTGGAGCCCAAGAAGGGTGAAGGACTTCTGTTTTGGTTAATTTGGGCGTATTATTCAAGATGGGCTTTACTTTGGGACTCTGGGTACCCTGGAAGGATTTGGACTTTGTGACTTGGCTGGAGGGCTGAGCCACAGATACTGGTGACATTATACATGGTCACTAAGTGGTGTTGTGAGTGTGCCCCATCACACTATCACCAATAGGAGTTACCGCAATCTAGAAGATGCAGTAATGTCAACTGGCAATTCTGGCCGTTCCACAGTGGAAAATTCCTTCCTCCCTTCCCTCCCCCACCCCACATAGAGGACCTCTGCAGCTTGGTGTAAGGTACAGAATTTGGCCTAAATACCATAAACCAAACACAGAGCAGATTGGAAAGGGGCATTTAGTGGCAATGCTTCCATGCCATCTTTTACTGGGGTTTTGTGACACAAAAAATCTAGCTTTTTTTAAACCCGTTGAAAGCAATCAGTATAGCTTTTCTTTTACAAATCTAACTAAGTTTCTCATTTAAACACTAGTACTAAAGAAGCTTTCTGAAGGCTTTCAAAGCTATGAAATTGACATCCCATTTTGCTGACTCAGAATTCTGTTTCTATCTCAGTTAATCGACAGACAAACTCTGAAGGATACCACTATTAAACTTACACCTTTTTACATACATGTAGATATATATTTTTAAAAATCCTCTTTGTCCTACTGGCAATTATTTGTCCCAATTCAAACAAGTTTTAAATAGGACACACTTTATTTGTGTAACTTAAAATGTTTTGGTTGTTATCGGATAGCTATTCCATACAAGTCTTGCATTTACATGGTATATGAATTTCCACTTGGCTAGGATCAGTTTTTCAGATACTGGACTAGTCAGTCTCATCTAAACAGTTAGTAATTTAAATTTATGGCTCCTTCATTGATTTCAAAAAGATATGACATTATGTTGCACATATGTATCTGAATATACTGAAATATCACACCAATGAAAGATTATTCACAGTTCAGTGTGTGGCTTATATAGACTGTCTACGAATTTGGCTTCTAGGTCAATTGTTCATAGACTTCAATTGTATTAATATGTGTTACATACAAGCAAGCATATCACGCACAAAATATAACTATTCAAATGTATGTTTGTGTAACTTGGTGGCAGTCCACAAATTGTTTTAAAAATGCATCCTATCTTTCTGCAATGAAGGGCTAAAGGGAAACATATTCCCCCCACTCCTTTATGAGGATATTAATGACTATACAAATCTTTCTCTACAGGAAAGCGATATAGTCTGAGCATCACCTGAGTTCAGTCAGGAATTTAAACCCAAGATATATGCAAGTTTACAAAAATTACATTATACTCTAAGTATGAAACAGATAGATTTAAAAACATTAAAGTATAAATGTGTACAGGTCTGTCTCATCTTACGCTGGAGTTACGTTCCGCAGTCAGCACATAAAGCGAAAATCGTGTATAGTCAAAATTACATTCAGTGTAATGGCGGGCGGAATTGCCTGCACTACAGAAACAGTGTTTAAATTGTTGTTTTTCCTCTTTTTTTTTTTTTTTTTTTTGCCGACCGCGTAAAGCTGAAATCGCGCGTGTTAAATGCATCTAAGATGCAACAGACCTGTACAAGCAAAATCTATGACTAAAATCTTTCATTAACATACAATACATTGACAAGTAAAAGGGGCACAGAGCTGTTCAAATTCATAAAATAAATGCAAATATAGACACTCATAGCTGAGAAACCAACACAGTTTCTCAGAGCCATTCCAGCCTCTAGGTAGATAAATATTTCCCTGCTAGACAGACAGACATACCTCTCTCCCTCACACTCTCAGACCCTTTCTGCATTTGCACATTGGTTCCTGGAGCACTTTTAAACTATTTCAAGCTAAAACGGCTGATTAGCCAGCAAGTACACATGAGGCCAATCCATGCTAAAAACATTTTTAAACTCTATCAAGCTCTCACTATCCAAGGAAAGTGATCCATTGCTGAAAGCCGTGGCTCCCCTTTAACTAATCCATTTCCAACATTAATGTCTAGTGTGGACAAGACAAATACTTACATTAAAGTGCTGGACATAGTAAAGCTTTGTCTGCACAGGGAATTTTTGGAAAATCTTTCACTGTTGCAATACCTATATTGACCACATTCTGAAGCAAAAAAACTGCTTCAAGAAATAGGTTAAGAGGCAAACATGGACAAGGCCCGTCTATATGGAGTTAAGTCATTTGCAAATACCTTCCACCAAAGTGGAAATCCAAATGAAAAATGGATTTAGAAAAGATATAGATAGCTTAAAAAATAATGAATAACAACACTTGTAGATGCTGAATAATGCACCCATGTGCACTGCAATATGAATCACAGACATAACACCAGCTCTAGAAGATTTACATGCTTCCTGTTGTGCAGGTCAGAGAAGAGATGTAGTCAGGGAAAGTGGTGGGAATGTTTCACCCAAAGCAATATTCCCATGCATGCTGCTTGCCCTTGAACCCCAGAAGTGCTGTGCCAACTATTACCAGTACATTGAACTTACTGGCAGTAGATCTGCGAGGAAGCTAGCAGCAAATAACAGGGCCTTCCCATCCTGTAGTGACAGCCAGGATGATCAGACCAAGGTGGTCATTCTGGTCATGCTCCCCTAAACTTTTAGCAACAGGTTGGTGAGCCACGGTAGAAGAGATCAATAGATGCATTTGTCACATTCCTACCAATTCTTTAGAATCCTGTGATCCTCTAACTTTTTAAAAAGGAATCATAATGCCACCACATAAATCCATGGTATGCCTACACATTGAATACTGTGTACAGTTCTGGTCACCCCATCTCAAAAAAAGATATATTAGAACTGGAAAAGGTATAGAGAAAGAGCAACAAAAATGGGGAGAATGGAAAAACTTCCATATGAGGAGAGATTACAAAGATTGGCACTGTTCAGTTTAGAAAAGAGGTGACTAAGGCAGAGGGATATGATAGATGTCTATAAAATCATAAGTGGTGTGGAAAAAGTGAATAAAGGAAGTATTATTTACCCCTTCACATAACAGAACAACCAGGGGTCTCCCAATGGAATTTATATGCAGCAGGTTTAAAAACAAACATAAAGGAAATACTTTACACAACACATCGTCAACCTATGGAACTCATTGCCAGTGGATTTTGTGAAGGCCAAAAGTATAAAGGGTTTCAAAAAGAATTAGATAAATTCATGGAGAATAGATCCTTCAAAGGTTATTGGACAAGATGGTCAGGAATGGAAATTCACACTCGGGGTTTCCCTAAACCTCTCACTGCCAGAAGCTGGAGCTGTACAACAGGGGATGGATCACTTGATAAATTATCCTGTTCTGTTCATTCCCTCTGAAGCATCTGGCACTGTCCACTGTCAGAAGACAGGATACTGGGCTAGATGGACCATTGATCTGATCCACTGTGGCCATTCTTATGTTCTTGTGTTCTGGGTGAAGATGAAGCAGGGAAATCTTAACCTAGAAAGAGAATTTTTGAAGAAGGTTACAGCAGGGAGGTAAGTCTCAAATGAAACTTAACCACAGCTTTAACTGCATAAGAGCTGGCTAAGAAATGTGCTATTGTAATTAAAATAAGATAGATAAGTAAAAGTTCTTTTAAATTTGCATTTGTTGGACTCTTCGATGTATATCTACTTAAATCTGCTGGGAGGAAAAGCAGTTCTTCTTCCATCTGAGGAGATAACATATTCAATATGCTTAATAAAAGGTCTTTAGCTGCCAATATGTTTAAAATGCAATAATCCTGCAAATTAAGGGCCAGGTGTGTCATTTGTTAATATAAGAAATGTGTAGGGTATTTGGAGTGAAGAAAGATTATGTAAATCTTTATTTAAGAACTGAAGGTATCCAAGAGGGGGCTATGTAGCTGACATGCACCCTAATCCCTCAGTCCTTAAATCTGACAAAACTCTCCCTTGACATCAGTGGGAGTTTTGCCCAGGTAAGGGCTATAGGCTGCAGACTCTCTAAATGTCAAAGCACCGATAAGGGCAAGAGAACTGTTATTTTTGTAACACAAAAGAGAGGTTCTGGAGATGTCATTACATTTAAATGTACTCTGGTATTGCATTCTGCTTTTCCATCTCAGCAGACACTGTTCCATCTGAACAAGATGGACATAACGCAGAGCACAGTACTTTACATTAAATGCAGTTATAGGCAAGAACAGCAACCTTGGAGTGACTCATTCATAGGAGCAATTCATAGGTTACACTGGGTATGAAAGGCAATTTCAGAGTACCGCAGGAAGAAAGGGAGTTTTATAACAGAGGTGATACCAACTAATTTAGAGATACAGCTACATACAGTATAGGATACATGCTGAACACTGCACATGCTTTTTTTAGACAGAAAAGAAGTGTCCTTTACATATAGATCCCTACTTCTGAAAATACTCAAGCCTAATTCTGTCCAGTACTAAAATGAATTCATTTAGGGTTATTATTATAAATGCTGAAACATATTAAAAATTCAACACCAAAGAGAGGGGAGCTTTATATTTGTGCTGCATTGAATTTTAACGCAAGATGCTAAGAACCGGAAAATGTACTGAGAAGAGCTGCTGACAGCCATCAGCAGCAGCGCTGTGCAAAGGGTGTATGTAAAATATAATAAGAGTTTTAGAACTATATTTCATATAATAAAGCACTGTGAATGTGTAATTGCTGTCATTGTTCCAAACCTTCTTAGAGTAAAGAACAAAATGGTAAGAAAATAAGATTTGTTGAATTATTATTTAAACAATTTTTGCCATAATTCTGTCATCTGTATCATACATTGCTTTGTCATGAAAATATGAAATATAATGGAGTTCACCTTTTAAAATCTATTGTGACAGACTTCTACTAAATGACAGCAATTACTTCTACTAAATTAACTTCTCCTAGAAATGAATTGCATAAAAATTGATTCCATGAAATGTTGTTATAATCTAAAATTTAAACCCATAAAAGCAAGAAAATACAGAGTTAAACTGAAACTTCATTCTTAGCCAACCCAAAAGTGTTTAGATACTGCAGGACTTGCCAAAGAATGGATAATCCTTCATACAACATGTGCTGCGGTAACTAAAAAGTTTCAAGTTAATGATGGAATTCCAGCCTTAATTCTGACTTTTCTTACTTTTGTGGGTTTAAAGAGGCTTTTTTAACATTATTTCAAACATTGCCACTTTGTGTGTAATTTCCTTAGGGTTGTCTTCTTCGATGCTTAGCCAAACAGTCGGCTGTAGTGATTGTTCGCCATTTGGTCCGGTCCAATGCAGTCACAAGGGCTTGATGGCCGAAGAGTCCAACATAGGAACAGACTTGAGGAAACCATGTAATGGGGGTCTGCCTCTGAGGTGCCTCCACCCCTAGGTGGAATTTTATTCCGGATGTTACAACCCACCCAGAGAATGGCATTTGCTGGAACGTCTTGTGGCATTCTCCTGACATGTCCAAAAAGGGTCAGGCACCATCAGTGGACAATGGCCCCGATAGTCCCCCCCAAAACTCAATCCAGCAGAATACATTTGCTACCTTCTTATTCCTACAGTCAGATAATGGGCCTGCAGCAGACTGATCTATCTATTATACATGCAGAGAAGGCGGCAAAAACAACAAAAATTAAGCCTCTATAATAGGAAGTTGTGGATTGGCAAAGTGGAAGGAGAAACCATGTAAATGAGCTCTCTGCCGCCTGTGCTCCATAATTCTGAATTCTTAATTGATCTTCCTCCCTTTGAGGTGCTTGGGAACATGATGTATTGGACTACGGAGTAGGGTTGAAATAATATAGTTGAGGGAGAGATGGGGCAGAAAACTAGAGGGTGAAGGGACTCATCTTAGAGCAGGGGATATCTCTGGATAAACAGTCCAAGGAATGTAACTGAAGGCCTTCTCCTCCTCAACTGTTTTTGTGTTAAAGGATCGCTCTCCAAAACCCAACACACACACACACTGCTGGGGTGGCCTAGGGATTGATCTCCCTCCATGATCTACTTTTGGAGGTCACTTTTCCATCCTTTCTTGGATGAACTCAGAAATGGAACTGTCACAAAAGGATTCTCTGATAGCTCCTTTGATGTTCCTCCCTGATAGAAGGATGTGAAGTCAGACGATTAAGAAGCGCCTGGAGTAGGATCTCAGGGATCTTACTGAACAATGTTTAAGAAAGGAGCCGATGAGGACAGCCATAGAATTCCTAATGTGACATTTCATGGACTCTAGAGAAGGGGTACTTTTCCCTTTGAAACAGAAAGAAGACTCCACAACTGGGGAGATTCTATGGGCCTATAGCCACAGAGTCAAATACTACCTGAATTAGGATCTTAAATAAGGTTACCAAAGATTTAACACATTGGACTACAATGACTTCTGTACATGTGCATTTATGAAACTTTTAAAATAACTCGACCTGACTGACATTAATAGCTGTGCTATCATGTAAATCTGAACTTGGCTACTTTTCTGGACTGGAACATTGGCCCGGTAGGGCATTATGTCTCCTTTGGAGCTACACTGTTCTGGATCAGTCTCAAGAACTGAGTCATTACAAAGTTAACATGGACATGTACCTTAAAAATTATAGGTGGGGCGATAACTTCTTATGATAAATAGATAACTTTCAAAAGTCAAGATAGCAAAGGACCCCATGTCCACTTTTTAAATTAACTGTCAAATTTTCATATTTTTAAAAAAGCAGGACAAAATATTTTAGAATTAAAGAAATATACAGAGATGTGTGTACTCAGCTTATTCTTTCTATTCTCCTACTGTATATTTTGAAAATGTGCCCCCTCACCATCATGTTTTCTCCACACTAGTAGGGAAAGATACCCCCTAAGAGGGCACTGGGGTTATTCCCTCATCCCTGACATTGCACCCTGCATGCTTGTGTGACCGGGGGAGAAGGGAAGAGTGCTGCACATGTGCAGGATATGCACTGCCAGCATCATGACAATAGGCTAGTGGGCTCCTTGTCTGGTTCAGCAAGGGGCTCGACTCCTTTTGCTAGTATCCACAACCTTAACATAAGGAAAGGGTGAAGGGCGAGATTCAGAAACAGTGCTGGAACACTAGTTAATTCTTTGTTGGGCAGAGGACTAAAAGTAGCCCAGCTCCAGGTTACACTCAACCTGTTAATCCTGGACAGTTTTACTGGAGTTTAATTAAGAAATCTGCCGCCTATTTAAACTATATCAGGATGTTGTGCCTCTCTTCCTGCTGTGCATGAGTCCACAGACAAATACATTATTTTAAAAAAAAATAAAAAAACAAAAGGAAGTATATGCTTCTAGAGTGAAATCATGTGCTCCATGTCTTGTTTCATTCAAGAATAAACATTGATAATGCATTTTCAGTTCTTGAAAATAGTGAATTAAATGGACACAGGCTTAACTAGAATAACACAAGCCGGGACTGCTTTAATACTTTTTCTGCAATCTTCTTTGCCTGATAAAGTTCATTACAGTAATGGCATCTTTAAAAGTGAAACACAGTCAACTGAATAATACCTACATTTCTCACTTCAAAAGTACATTTTTCTTCTCTGAGCTCTCATTGTTACATACAAAAACCTCCTTAGAGACCCAGAAAATTTAGCAAACCAGAATATTTAAGTGAACACTATACATTTTTTAAAAACAATGGCCATCACTTTATACTACAGGGGTAGAGAAGTGCCTTTTCTTATGAAATTCCACTGAGGTTTTACTGAGAAAAATCACTTTTTCCTGTCTTGTACTTGCGTGCCTCAGGAAAATTTTGACAGCATAAATATCCTTAAGTTGGGCCCTTGCACAACCAAAGCAGCAGCAGACCCTACAATGGGAGCTGCAAGAGCATCTGTAGTGGAAAGGAATGATGAAGAGTTGGTGCAAACTCACCTAATCACTTTCCGGGACCCAAAACATGACACCAGCAGCCCATCCCCTCCTTGAGCTACCAGCTAATACAGTTAGCCCTGTAGCTCAAGTAGTGGCAGTCTGAGCTGCAATGTCAAAAAGAGGTTCACAGATCAAACCCTGTTGATGATACATGATGGGAATGGATGGAATGAATTATGTCCTCTTCAGAGTATTTCTGCACTGCAATGTAAGCTCAGGGTTACTAGAACTCAAAGTTAGCAGACCCTGTGTTTGTTAACCTAGGGCTTGAGTATCTACACTCATTTGTTACTCCACATTAGGAATGGTTGACCCCAGGTCCCAGCCAAAGGCTCCAGCATCTACACTGCATTTTGTGAGCCTGAGTCCAATCACCCATATCCCAGACTTCCTAGAGTCCTCCCAAAATGTAGCTGTTCTAACCCTTTGTTCATGGTGCAATGTGGGAAAACTTGATTGTCCAGAGGACAAAGAAAGTTGGCCCATGGGACTGTTAAATACATTCGGCAGACTCCCAGAGCACAAGTCCAGTGGGGCTCCATCTACACTGCAAAGCAACAGGGTTTGAATCCTGGGTCCCAGTTTGACTCAGGCTCAGACCCGCCACCCACCTGGTGTCCTGGGCCCCTGGGTTATTAACCTGGAGCTGGGTTAGCGTGATTTGTGTGTAGACAGAAAGGGTGTTAGGCTTGAACCTGAGTTTAAACCCTGGGTTTACACTGCAATGTAAACATACCCTCAATCACATACCAAAAAGCCACATTAAAAGAAAGTTGTTTAGACTGAGAAATCAAATACTCAAAAGTCAGGAAATGCCAGATTTAACTTGCCTGACAACCTTAATTCTGCCCCCTTGTGGCTCATGCACTATTAATACAGTTTTAATTATACAATCACATCCTGTTCTTCCCACAAGACCCCTGGCTCATTTGGTGCACAGAATGGATGCACAAGAGCACAGAATCAAGGTTCCACAAGTTTAGGCTTAAAATAGGAGTAACTGGATGATGTTCTATGGCCTGTTATACAGGAGGTCAGACCAGATGATCTAAAGCTGCCTTCGGGCCTTACAGCTCTATGAATTATTTACACCCTTCATCCCCACATTGCATACAGTCACACACAGCCAACGTGTTCAAATGTAATATGGCCCTACACAAGGAAGTAAGGAGACATAAATAAGGGAGTACTTTCATTCTCAGAGCACAGAGGAACTAGGATGGGAACTGTTGACTGACTCACAATTCTTTCCCGGGATTCTTCCTGGAGCAGTGAAGCCACATAAAGGGTCTGTACAAACCATTGGGCGCAGAACCTGATTTCCACTTAAGGTCCCCTAAAGCCACCTTGCTACTTTGTTTCTTTCAGTGTTCATATTTTAAAACAGCTTATTTAAAAACACAACTGGCGGTGTTTTATTGGTGGGTTTTGGTTTAAAATGAAAACGAGAATCAGGTTTAAGACATCACAACACGATAGCTGAAACATTTCTGTTTGTCATAATGAACTTTTGGCTTCTCTATTTTTAGCTGAGCTCTTGTTTCACTATGGAAAATGTTTAAGTGAATTTCTCAATGTCATCTTACAACACCACAGTGTTTACTTAAAAAAAAAGAAAAAAAGAAATTCAGCATTTAGGGCCCAATCCTAAATCAATCAATGGGAAAATACCATTTTGCAATCAGACCACTAAGTGATGTGTTCCTACAGTTCTTACTCAGGCAAATCTCCCCCTGAAATCAGTGAGAGTTTTGCCCAAATAAAGACTGGAACAAACCCAATATGTATAAGAACCCGTCACTATTCACATATACAAAAAAACACAGTTTCCTCATGTCTTATGTAAGGTGCAAGTTACTGAAGGGACGTCCAGTACAGTAAATTTTTCCACTGACTTTATTTTTTTTTTTAACTAATTTTGTTCAAAGTACTCTTCAGAAAAATAAAAAGTTGAAAGATAAACATACTTTTCACAAATGCTAGAAGAAAAATACGTTCTGGCAGTCTTTGACCAACTTATAATTGAAATGAATTTACATAATCAAAATATATCTTAATTTTTGTTAAAACATTCTAAAAAATGATTGAACACATTTTTTTTCAGCTGAAAAAGTTTTACAATCACAGAAGTATTTTGCTTTGTAATTCACTCCTCAGTGGCACACACCTTTTCCCCCCTTCTTTGGAAAATGTATCAATTGCTTATTTAAAAAAAAGTATTTTTGGCATGGCTGACCTGTAGAGATATGGAGCTAAGCAGAGTCAGTGAATCCACTCACTCTGATATGCACACATGATATGCAATTAAAATCTCCATTCACATTCCTACAGGGTTGTCAATCAAGAGAAAAGCCTTTTTGACAACATTCAGTGAAGCGTACCAACTAACTGCTGAACAGGAACTTAAACAGTAACAGCTTTTGTTACTAGCAAGAATGGATTTTACCAAGATTGGGTTGAGTTTCTAAAGAAATCATTATGTTCAACATTTTAGGGGGTTTCATTAAAAATGAAAATACGTCAAAAAGCTTTTGTATGCTAAGCTATGATATTATGTAATACATCAGAGTTATCAGATATGTGAAAAAAACTAACCCTTTTGACTGTAGGAAACAATTTAACCTTTTACATTTAGAACGATTACAAGGCAGTTTATTGGGGAAAAGAGGACATTTTGATCTGTTTGTTATGCACTAGGTTAAAAAACCTTTTTAACATTTTAAGGTGTCTGGTCACAAATTAAAGTTGGGAAGTCACTGTCCAGTTACCAAAATGATCCAGTTAAAACAACATATTAAACATTCACAACTTATATGAACTTATTATTAGTATTTCAGAACCTACATTTTCATTTGAGTCTCTCTAGAAAATATTATGCACCTAGAATCTTTTCAAATGGACAATGAAGATGTCATGCCTATAACTTAGTTACTGTTTAATACCTAATCAAAGAATGTATACCTCACAATAGTGTTAGTATACTTTAAAAAGTCATAAATCTATAAAAGCGGGGCACAGTAAAAATGAATATACTGTGCTTGTTAATCTGCTGCTGTGTGTGTTTTGAGCAACTAACCTTGGACTACAATTCTGAAACAAGTTAATATCAGATACTGAAATATTTGCCTTCTTACTTATCATGCTCTCTAACTGAAGAGAGAGCAGATGCATCCTGACTATTAACAGTCATGACAAATTGCCTTACTAATGAATGTTACACACTGAAAGTGCCATAACTGATTAAACTACAATTTCCCACTACTAGAGAGAGAGAGACTTGGGAACTCCAGCAGTGGACAACTCTGATGTTCTGCCAACAGGCCTTCAGGGCACAGTGTGGTATTTAGAAAAACACACTGTAAATTCCATATGAATATATTCTAAAAGACTATGTGTATACAACAGGTTTTAAAGAACATTAGATGAAACAGCTTAGATTTGTAGCTCATGAGCCATGTAAAAAGGATGTGTTTTAACAATTTTAGGATCATTACAAGGCTGTGTTAATAATATTTCTGTTGGGTTTTTATACTCACCCACCCTCCCACCCCCCAAAAATTTGCTTGTGCTTTGCATTTCACATAAAATCTTTCTTTTGTCAGTCTCTTTGTTGGTGCAAAATTGGCAGCAGTTCAAATTCAAAGTACTCCTATTCATTTACTGACCATTAAACCAATGTCATTCTAGTTCACATCAGCCGGAGAGCTAAGCTCTAAAAACATAAAAGGCTTGCTTCACCACTAACGAATAATGTGTACATTTTTACAGAGCTTAAACCTTAACGCTTTGCCTCAAACTAACAATACAGTATATCTTATCATTCCTTTTTCACAAGCAGGCAGCTGCTGAAACGCTTGCCACTTCAAAATATCAATTGCTTGCCAGAGTTGTCCTCAACACACCCTGTCAAACTCATGTATATTGTGCAATGAAAATGGTGCAGGACTGAAAGCTAGAAATTGTGTCAAATTTTGCTGTAAGGGTATGATGTGCAAAGAACAACCTATGACAACCGTAAAGACTACAAACAATAGCAGAGGAGCCAGACACTAGATACATCACAACTGCGCCAGTACATATTTTATTGTATGTATTATATATTTAAAGCATGACAAATGTACCATTGTAGACTGTGCTACACAAAATAGAAACCCTTCAGCTAGTTAGGCTTTATTTAATTTCTCTTGATGACAAATATGTAGTTAAATGTCTCTGCCTTTTGAGCATTTGTCTGCAAGTCATATAGGAAAAAGATATAAGATTTTCAAAATGAGTAACAGAAACCAAAAGACAACAGTACAAGATGAGAAAATGAGATTTTGTTCAGTTTACACTTTTGCTTCTCTCTGGGAAGACATAGCCAGGGTTACGTTCAAGAATATCTGAGGCTATGCAAAAGAAATACAATAGCACTGTCCCCATAAATTACAGTATACCTAATTTTAATGCAGATAAGTGCTGGTCTATTGATTTGCATGTTTCCCTGGCAAAAATGGAAATTCCATGTGAACATGTTCTTTGTCTGCAGAAAATAAATTTTAAGCTCTTTATGAATACTGCATTTTATGCCAAAAGGGAAATATAAGAAATAAAATAGGTTGCTAACATAACATATATATGAACTCAAAAGAAAGTAAGTGGGGGAAGGGGGTGTATGTACATATATATTACACACACCGTTTTTTCACACTTCATTATGTTTTCTTTAAGGGGTTCTGGCTGCTGAAAAAATGCTTCTCTTCAGAGTACAATCTTAAGCTAACTGAGGGAAAACTGGAATAATAAGCAACACATCAAGTTAACTGTAAAGGTGACCATAGTAATACTAATCCTAAATTAAAGCAACCACAGATTGCTGAAATGGGGAAAAAAAATGTTTGAGGAAAGATTAACATGAATATCTATTAATCTTTCCACAACTCCGCTTAGGTTGCAAAACCTTTAACATACAAGTTTCTAGAGGGCCATTAACTGATATCAGGCTAACTGAAATGAATATAAATGCTTTTAAGGTGTTAATAAATATTTTGGAAAGAGAATAGGTGTTTTAGGTGGCTGGGGGTGCTGACCTTTGCTGTGTTTATTAGTGGGACAATGATGCATTATTAACACACAGCAGCTGTACCTGAACTGCTGCCATGAACATAATAGCCTTTTATAGTCATCAGGGGAGTGAGATAGGAGGCCTTTATTAACCACTAGACATGATTAGCACATTATGTGAACTTTAGTAGGCAAATTATCTCTTATTGAAATATGTTGGTTATAACTAATTGTAAACATGATTTTAAAACCTTTCCAATGCAAAACTAAGAGTTTTACTACCATTTTGCAAATCATTGGCTAGCAATCTTAAGAAAAAGCGTTTCTGTTCTATTCATACAATCTACTAAAACAACTATGCCTCAAAGACCTGATTCGACTAAGATCAAAACTATCAAAGTATTAACAACTCCACTTCATGAATATTAATCTTCAGAAATAAAATAAAACACAAATGAAACATTGCACCATTCAGTAAAACTGTTAATGAAGAAACCTGTTTATTTAATATATATTTTCTATTAATGTTACAAGCAGTTCTTAAAAGATTAGTTTTGTAATATATTTTCAAGAGTTAACTTGAAAAAGTAACACCATACTTTACTTCAAAAAGCTTAATTTTGGGAAAGATTATCCCATTAGCCTTAGCAAATGAACACAGTGCTGAGAGTCCATTATGAATAGTCTTTTATGCCCTAACAGAAAGTCATTAACATAAAATAAATCATTAGCTTTGATATTAAGCTTCTACTATCTGTAGGTTTCTATGACTAATGTTCATAACTGCATCTGCCAAATGAGAAAGCATAACCTTTAAAAAAAAAGTATCTTCCCATTTTACTATTATTTTCTGTCTTTGTATTATTTATTACTATTTCAGGCTGATACAAATGTGATATATATATATAGGGAACAAATATTTTCTGATGTATACTGACAAAAATCCTGTATGACATTCCAACCAAAAAGATGACCTATAATGAGTTTATTTTATATACAGAGAGAGATACATACACACACCCTTTCCTGTCTCCTGTAATAATTGTCCAGATAGATCTTCAACTTCAAGTGGTATCCATCACATTCCTCCTTCTGACTAGCTTCCTTGCGCAGAGGTTATCACATTCTGATTTCAGTGGGAGTTCTTCTTGAACAAGGAACATAGGACTGGGCCCCATTATGGATTTCCTTACTATAGCAAATTTAATAGCAGCTGTAGCTCCCCTAGAACCTTTAAAACCATACAAAGATCTATAACAACATTAGGAGACAAAAGCACTACCAAAGAAGCTCCACTTCTGTGTTTAGCCAGCCTGTATTTTTGAAAAAACAATCTCCACCAATCAAAAATAGCATGATGAGCTAACAGTCAAGGATGTGAATGCTAAGACAATCTGACATTTTTACTAACCTGGATTTATCAGATGTTCATGACACTCAAGTGTGTTTTGTGACTTGGAAGGCAGTATGTTTCTTGGGAGGAAACTATGCTATTAGGATCTATCTCAAATCTACTGACAGCCCAGCAAGAAATACTAACAAAATAGTTGAAGAAAAGTACTTAGATATATGTTTGTATTGCAAATGGAAGATTAGATACATGTATCAGTACAGCTATATAAAACACAAAAACTAAAAATAAAATATACTGTATAAAAGATCACAGGAGAGAGAACACCACAAGCATAAATATTAAAAATGACAACAGTATCATGACCTTTGTAGTAAACAATTTAATTTTGAAGATTTAACTCAAAATTAAAAGCTAAACTCTTAATTTCAAACTCTTGGCTTACTAATGTAAAATTGCTTAAAGAAAAACACTGAAGAAAACTGATCCTGGGAAACAAACTAAGCTGAAACGAATTTTGCTTCTTAGCAATGGCCATTATGGAAAGCAGTTTTGTTACTCTTGTTGCTGATGCTACACAATCAGTATCTAAGTATAGTATATTACTGTGCTGCCATTTTCAAACTGAATGCTGTAGGGGAAAGTGTTATGACCAAGAAAATCTCATTCAGGTTAATGTGAATTTCATGTCTTAAAGTATTATGTAAGTGCTGCTATAATTAACACTCTGTTGGCACTTCCATTATAAACCACATTTTTGAGTAGTTTATAACTCAGCCTTTTTAATGAGAAATTACTCCTTGGACAGAAAATTGGTTCATAGGTTGTATAACTTCAGTACCCATGCCAACAAAATGTTTAAATCGATTAGGCCAGATTTAAACTGAGCATTTTAGTGTTTACAGCCTATGCTAGGTGTTCACAGGGCATGTGTTCACTTCACAAAAATAAACATAACTGCCACTAATTGTCACCATTGTCAATTTCACAGACCAAGGATTGAATGGACCTGGACACCACACTCTCACCACTACAAGTGGTTAATATTGAGTCACATTGCCAGAGCACAGGGGAAAGCTTTTGCTACCACTATCCATTCTCTGTCGTGTCTGCTCTCAATTTGGGATTTCAGTCTCCAGAAATTTTGGTCTATTGCCTATCATGAGTACAACATTCACTTTGTTTGAAGAGCACAGTATAAAAATGGAAAACTAAAAACTGTCCATTTTCATGTGACACTATGTAAAGGAAAATCCGGATTTAAAAAAAAAACAAAAGCAAAAGTTTTGCAGGCTTCTGGGAACTGCATGGTGCAAGCGCCTAGTGAAAGTGCCGAGTTCCCTCAACTCCCACTGAAGTCAATGGGAGTTGAATACTGATTTTCTCATAGGATCAAGCCCTGAGTCTTTATGGTGAATAGTGACATTAGCTATGTTTTAATTTGAATGAAATGCTGTACTCCTAATTTAGCATACCCAGCAGTGTACTGGTTTAGCTTTTTGTCCATAGACCTCACAACAGCTATTTTAAAGGCAGTGTTGCAAAGCTGAAATCCATTTGCTAATGGAACAATAAAATGTTACCCTTCAAAGATGTAAAAATGTTCTACAAAATAGGAAATTCTAGAATGATCATGAATATTCTGATTTTAAAATATGTCAGTGGAAAGTTTTCTCAAAAGCCCACATACATAATATTTCCTATATTCTATGAAAATCGGGATCACATATTTTCAGAAATACTGGAATCTAAGCAGACGTATTTGAGGTTTGCTTGTATCTCTGGGACTACATACTTGGGTCGAATCTAAGAGAAGTTCATTCAACTTCTTAATATGTGACATTTCTCTGAAACCCATTATAAGGCTTCAAAGCTTGTAAAAATCAACAACAGTTGAAAACATTAACATGACAGTTTAATCTTTTCTCCAAGAAGCACCAACAAATATCAAGTATGACTGTCATGCACTAAGTGACCAAAGTTGTTCAGGGGAAAGAAAAAACACACCCTACTCAACATAAAGATTTAATTGAATCATCCACTGTTATGTGCCACACTAAAAATCCCTCAAAAATACTAGTACACAATTCTAGTTTTGGAACTCTCTGAGATCCCAGCATTTAGGAATATCAGCAATAGAATGTATGCATAGTGAGCCATCAGAAAAAGTAGACTTTGGAAAGATACACTCATGGGACATTTTGTAAAGAGGAATATCCGTGTTGTAGTTAGACCTGAAAAAATAAAATATTCTAAAATACTGAAATACTTCAGTCCATTTAAATCAAGTCATTAACAAAACTCTTATCTGTTTACAAAATATTACCCGTGTTTTTTCACTTCAGGGTAAAACAGCTTTTTCATTTTGTTTAGTCTTTGAAGGGGGTTTCCTCTTATTTTTTAAACAGCTACATTATTTCTCTGTAATCAGGCTATATTTTTCCATTGCATTAACAACTACCAGTGCATCCGGAGTGGATGAGTTGTAGGCGTCTTTATTTCTGAACTAGCTAGACTAGAATCCAGTGCATAATTCTGCAAGGCTAACCATTGGGAGCAGTAAAGACCATTATTTTCTCTCCTACTGTTGGCGGGGGTCAGCATCCCTGTCATTAGCAGTGTCAAAATATAATTATATTACTGATCCTTATGTGAGCAGATACCTAACAACACATGAAAACATAAAACATGAAAATGTTTCAACTCTTCTTAGAATACTTGTGGAAACAGACTTTGGAGATGGCAGTACAATGAGGAAAGAAGGAGGAATATTATCGCTGTGTAGGTATATTTAAACTGATGATCTGACATCTTCAAATAGTACAAAACCCAGACAATATTTTTCTACTGAATTCATGCGGTGTGCTTATCAAACATAATTTCTTTTTGTAACATTGAATTCAATTAAGAGCTATGATGTTACTTAAAACAGACATCAATTGAATAAACTGTTCTTATTAGCCCATAAATGTCTGAAATGCAGTTATGCTTCAAGTTTCAAGAGATGAACAGTATTACCTCAAGTCTAAATCTGTCTGTCCACTATGTTATTTTAAAGGCTGACCTATATACAGCAGCATACCATCCATTCTGTCTGTTTGTATAAGAGATACCTCACACAGTTGCCATAACCAACATTGTTTGCATTGTTCTTTCACTTTTCTCCTTCCATGGGTTATGTGAGAGAAACAAGTAAAAGTTTGCATAGCAAGATATGCAAAGCATAATGTGCAGTAAATAGAGGAATGTTAAAATAACGTTCTAAACATTTATGCCTAAGTTTATAAAACAAAGATCTAAGTAGTCTTTTGAAACAAAGACTGCCACCTGAGACACAGCTGAGCAGAAAGATGGGACTGTATGATCTACATTATTGTATTTTCTTTTAAGAAGCCATCAAGAGTGATTCATTCTGACTATAGATACCCACAATACATATGTATATGTGGACTGCATAATTACAAGCCTAAAACAATTATCTGATCATTAATAACATTTATGTTAACAGATCAGTTATAAAACTTTAAAGTCCCTGACTATTTGGGCAATGTACCTAAATTAGCAGCCATTTAATTAGAGTAAATATGTCACAGAATAAAGTTAATCAAACAATCTTTAATTTTAACCTAAAAAAAACCACAGATAAGGGGGCCAAACCCTGCAATCATTATTCAAGCAAAACTTCCATTATTTCTAAGAGAGCAGGATCCTGTCCTGAATGAGGATTGCAGGATTTAGCCCAAGGTAAACAGTATCAAACAAAACTAGACTATCACACTCCATCAAATGATACCCTGTGCTTTTAGATATCATCTGTATATAGTCCACATCCACCAAACTTTCTGAAAATAAGTTCTAGGAACCTCCTCCAAGCCACTGAAAACACATTAATGAAAATG
Organism: Malaclemys terrapin pileata; assembly: GCF_027887155.1. NCBI lineage: Eukaryota > Metazoa > Chordata > Testudines > Emydidae > Malaclemys > Malaclemys terrapin. The sequence continues at coordinate 65,055,289 of NC_071506.1, read as the reverse complement.
AGTGATGGCTGAATATTTTTAAAGCAACTAAGTGTTTAGAACAGGGCAGATAAGTTTTCACAGCAATGTTAATCATGCTGGGTAGAGGAACTGAGGGAAGAGGTGGAAAATGAAATGTTCAGTAAATGCATGCCTCTCAAGGGCCTAGCAAACCTATTCAGTCCATTTAATATAATCAATGAGCAGTGGCAAAGATGTTTGAGAGAGACATGTTCATGCTGTAGAAGGTATCTTATATGAAATATTCCTAGTAAGTCATCGCCAAGCATACAAAAATTATGTCTTATGACTGTGCATTTTTTAAGTCCATTATCAGTCCAGGCTAAGTTAAATAGAAGAGTTACAACTTCTCTACAGAATGAGTGCCTCATTTGCATTTAAAAAGAACAGTTTGCTCCTTCATACATGGCATGACTTAAAAGAAGCTTCAACCAGCTAGTAAAAAAAAATAATCTGAAAACGACTTTCTAAATTAATTTATTCGATTTGCAGTGCAACCAACCAAAAATGATTTAAAGCACTTAATTGGAAAATGATTTAATATATTAAAGTAATTCCTGATTTTCCAAAGCATTTAACTTTTAAATTAAATCTGGCCCACTTTCTCAAGAATGATGAGTGAAATGTGTATTCAAGTCATTACCTTCTTTTTGAAGCTTTAAATCACTGATAGGTTTAATAACGTTTGTCCAGTTTCATTGCCAAATGGGTCTTCAGACACTCTGGTGCATATGTCATTAATTCTATCCCATTCTTCTTTACTTTCCAGAACTTTAAGGTTACAATTTACAATAAAAGATAGAAAATGCTGTATATGGCAAGTCAGAGACCAAAAGCAGTATCACAATGATCGCTATGAACATTTAAAGTGCACCACATATATTCTCTTGCACGCAGCTGTCCCCCACCCCACCCCACCCCACCCCATCCACCCCACAAAGTTCACTCTTCTCCCAAACGTCTCCTGATCTTTAGGGCAGCCTGCATGGACACTAAAAACCGTGGTTACTTAAATATTGCTAAAAAACGTTCCTCTGGGATCTCTTTTGAAACTTCCTTAGGCATCAGTCACAAGGGGCCTGATTTAACCCTGAGTTCTCTAACTCCATTGACTATAAAAGAGTTACAGCAAGGATGAATTTGGTCCTTTATGTTGCGAATGATAGGTTAGATCATGCTGGAAACCTTTCCTGAAAACTGAGGGGGGCTTCATCATAATGCTGCACACACTGCTTCTAAACACGTTATATTTGACTTTATTGTTTGTTTATTTTTATCACTGGGTCTATGCAGTTGCCAGGAGTGAAGGGGACAGCCCTAAATATCTCTATGACATGTATTGTGATTTGTGAACCCACCATGACAATGGACCAGCAGAAAACACAGTAGTGTTTTCAAATGAGTTAAACTGGGAGTACTGCTCCTTTGCACTGGGCATCTCCCGCTTCTCCGAGTGTGTGTTGCAAAGACTGGTTGGCAATAAGCAGACACAGAACCCTCTGAAAGAAATACCAAGCAGAAAGCAAGTCTCCTTGCTGACTACATACACTACCAGCAGTAGAGTTTGCACTGCAAAAACATCTGCTACAGTCTGCAACAGCAGCCTTCCAAGCCAGATTTTAAACAAAAGCCTAAAACACACAGGTTTAAACAAATCTCCCTATAAGTGCTTGTTCCCAGCTTTCTCCCCTGGCGTGGGTGTGCTCAAGAAGTGCTTTGGGTAGCTTGCACTTCCTGATTATTTCCTATGGCTAGCGTTTTATTCACGGGCAAAGCCCATTCCACAACAGAAAAGAAAGTGCAGATCATGCATAAAATACCAGTTGGCTCACGCCACTGAGACAGTAATAATGAAAATATCCCTCCTCTCTTGTTCGTGGGCAAACGGATCGCGAAGTGATCCGGGATCACAGCAGCAAAACGACTACAAGTAAACCCAGTGCTTGGGTCTTTTGTAAATAACACTAGCCTGCTTTGCATTTCCTCCTTCTCCCGGACTCTTGTAGTAAACTTCTTTCTTTAGAGACATAACCCTATTTACAGTGATTTAATCAAGTTACAGAGGAATTAATAAAGCAGTTGAACAGCCAGAACAAAGTCGATGTTCTGTTCAGAACAAACTTGTCACCACCCATTTAATTCTGTACACAAAATAAAAAGCGTGGTCCCGTCATCACAAATTGCTAAGTACAGGCTTTTCGTGAGCCTTGACACATGAACTGGAGGGTTCACGCAGAGCTTTCCATTATGTTTTGACTTGGGGAAAACAAATCTTTAGTTTGTTTGTTTGTTTGTTTGGGGGGGAAACAGAAGACAGAGTTACCTGTTCAATTAAATATCCCACATGGACATCCTTTTTCCACGCTGTTTCTCAGAAAACAATGTACATAATAGCTACTTAGACTTCCAGTTTGGGGGAGATGTTATGAAAAATTCTTTCCTCCCCCCACCTCCCAACACACCCCGTCCTCCTCCAAATTATTCTGGGATTTTATTTTAGTCATTCCACGAGCGAGAGAGAGAGAGAGAGAGAAATAGATACACACACGGGTAGATTCCCAGCAAGCAACCAGGAATCAGAGAAAACGCTCTCACTTTCCTGCACCATCGGGGTGTTTGGAAAACACCCAGGATTTGCCTAAAATATAACATTTTACTACCACACCGCCCCCCGCAAATAACTCCCACCCCGCAAGAATGGCTTTGGGGTGGCTGCCTTTCCTTGAGAGGTTAACTCCGTATGCAGCCTGCCAAGATCTAGCTCCCATTCACACGCAACAAAACAACACCACAGATAAAGCACCTCAAATAAAACAAAACACAAGTCACCTTGTTGCAATAGTAGGGGTCCAGGCAGGGAGAAGGTCCCAGACAAGGGGTATCAGGAGTGGCTGCAGGCTGTGGTGGTGGAGGTGGTGAATAAAATCTTACGTCCATTTCACTAAAACATCAAGCAAACTCCTTTCCTCTGTTTTTTTTTCTTTTTTCTTTCTTTTTTTGTTAACGTTCGTGCAAAACAAAAACAAACAACAAAAACCCCAAGCAGGTTGAGAAGAATCAGCAAGAGGTGCCTGAGTTTAGGAGAAAAAGAAACACCTTCCTTGCCTCACATCCGTTGGTGGTTTGTAAAGAAAGAAAGAAAAAAAAAAACTCTTCCAAAAAAGCACCAGTCTGCAGATGTCTGCAAGAGAACCGGCAGCAAACCCTCCTTCTTCTCCTAGAGCAGGGCAGGTAACTTGGAGTATTGTTTTCCCTGCACACACATGCACTAGTCGCTAGCCCTGGGTGTAGATTTCGCTCTCTATTGGAGTCTTTGGGTTGTTTCCTTTCCCCTCTCTCTCGCCTTTCTTTTCTTTTTTTTTTTTTTAATCTCTATCAGTGTGTGAGTGTTGGGGGGAGGGGGATTTTCGTTTCTCCACCTTGAGGAGTGGGGAAGGGGGAAAGCTAGTGCACACCCGTGAGGCGGGGGGGCGAGGCGAAGGCGCTCTGCTGGGCTGGCCCTGGAATGGCTGCCCCGTGCTGCTCGCCGAGAGGAGGAGAGGGACACCGTGTGCGCCGCTTCCAGAGTCGCGGCTCCGAGTGTGTTTCACACAAAGGGGCTCGCGAGTGAAGAGCCATTCGCGGCTGCCCGGGACGGGGCTGGGGAGTGCCGAGAGGGGGCGCTGCAGCACCCTCGAGCCGCCACCCCCTGCCTTTTCCACCCACCTCCTCCGCCGCTGCCCTACCCCCTGCCAGTTACTATGGTGCCTCCTCAGCCCAGCGCTGCTGCCCTGCCCTGAGGGGAAGGAGAGGAGCAAGAACAGGGAGGGGTGGGGAAGGAGTTAAAGCAGGGGGCAGGGAGCAGCAAAAAGGGGGTGGGGAGCACTTAAGTGGGACCCAGGAGCTCTTTGTGTTTTCTGTTCCTGACTCTGACACAGGCTTCCTGGGTGTCCTTGGGCAAGTCACCCAGAGAACCTCTTCGCTGTGAGGAAATACCCACTGCATGGAGTCTCAAAGCCTGGGTCAGCCAGCGCGGGGCTCCCAAGGCAGGGCTAAGAATTCCTGTGTAGACGTTTGGGCTGGGGCTGCAGCCTGGGTGCTGAGCTCCAAGATCTCAGAGTTTGGGCTCCAACCTGAGCCAGGAAGTCTACACTGCAATTATTAGCCCGGCAAGCCCGAGTCCGCTGACCAGGTCTTATCTCAAGGTATGTCTACACTACACATTAAGTCAGGACTCTCACGTTTGAACACAACTCCATCCCTTACATCCACACTCAAATCAATCTGTCCTAGGACCTTGCTGAGGCGTGGGCTAGGGCCCAAGTCCCGCTGTGACTTGCAGTGTGGATGGATGTCAAGACACAGCCCCAAGACAGAAAGTTTGCATAGAGCAGTATGGACACATTAGCACAGCTTTGAGACCTGGGTCCAGCAACTGTTAAGCCTCGCTTTACAATGCAGTGTATATATTTATCCAAGCATGGGCTTGGAAACACTGGGCTCCACAGACCAGGGCTTAGTGTGCAGTGTAAACATGCCTTTTATGTCCCTTTGCCTCTCAGCTCCCGATCCATAGCATGGGGATAATGATTCTTCCACACCTCACAGGCATGTTGCCAGGACAACACCATGAACACCTGGGACACGCATACAGTGTCACCATTTCTCACAATGTTATCACAAGTCTCGTGATATCCTGTGGAGTCCGTGGAAACATGAGTAGGGGGAAATCTCATCTTCCACTTTAAAAAAAAAAAAGTAATTTTCTATAGTTCATGGTGGCAGAGACAAGCTTGAAATTATGACCTTAGTACACCATAATGGCTCAAAAACCACAAGGCAAATAAAAATAATCTGAAATGTATTATTATTATTATTAAAATATTTTATGAGTTTGGGGAGTCTCACTCATGAGTTTTGAATGGTTTAGCTTGGCAATATTGCTTGGTGCCGGCACAATATAAGTACTTATCATAGACAGATAGAGGAGCAAAATGGGAGGAGGGGTAGGGAAATAGGGTGGCAGAGAGGATATCAAAAACGGGGAAGAGGAGCAAAACATTGTGGAAATAAGGGTAAAAAATGAGGCGGGGAGGATAGGCAAGAACTTGGGAGAGAGGGGCAGGTAAGCAAAAAAAGTGTATAAGGGACTAAAAACAGGGGAAGAGATGGGGCTTTAGGGGGATCACGAACTGGTCCCGGTGGGTTTCCTTCTGGCTTTCTGTCTAAGTTTTAATCAACAACAGAAGGGATATAAAATAATGCAGATCTGTAGGAAGGTACAGGAAATACGCCTTGAAATTTGGTAGATTTAAATATCACTGCACATTTAGAGAGAGAATATGGAAGAAGAGAAAGTACCTTTTTACTTCTTCATTTAAAAAAGTCTAAGAACTTTAATGACCTCTCCACAGATAAGCCTTAGTGATCACTCCTAATTCCATAGTGATGTTTAAATCTACCACACGCTCATATGCACATTTGCTTCATAAGATTCAGAGCATAAAAGTACTTTCACTGTTGTATGTGTATTTTTATTAATATATTCTTTCTTAACATTGTATAAAACCAACAACCCTAAAACAAACATTTTAAAATATATCTTGGTATGTTAAGTAACAGAAAACATGATTGTTAAGAAAATAAAGCAATGCTTCTGTGAGAACCATTGATCTCTGTGTTCAGTGGTTCAAACATGTTCATAGTGTAAAGAATCTATTAAGATAGGGTGTGTTTCCCGACCACCTCCATATCCAACCACCCAAACCTGATATCACCTTTTCCACTAGCAACTATAAAGATTGGTTACATGATATATATATACATATATATGGGAGACACCAGATAAGAAGGGCCTGAAGTAAGGTTCCTTTTTCATAGTTTAGTTTAATTGATCAAAAGTATCTCTAGAGATTCTCAGTGTTGCCATTCTCATGATTTTATTATTAAAAGTCTTGAGATATTAGGTGTTTTTCTTAAACCCTCTTTCTTGGATTTTTGTGATTACGAGAGAATCTCAGCTTTCATTTTCTTTAAATAAATAAGTTTCTAGATTTTATGGTTGTGGAGAAAATATTGAAAATGTGATCTGAGTTCATCCTAAAGGCTCAAACATCAGAAGGCAAATAAAAAGATCCCCAAAAATATATTATTAAAAAAAAAAAAAAAACAGTCATGATTTTCCAGGGCCTGATTTGGATTGGCAATTAGGAGAATCCCAAACTGGTTTTGCAAGCATGTTATTGCTTGAAGACTGACAGATATTTCACTGTTGCAAATGGTTTGTCCATTGACCATAGTCTGATGCAGAGGAAAGGAGAGATCTCTGTCAGGGAGCTCTGTACTGAGAAGCTGCTAGTGAGAAGCTACTGTTACTCAGAAGCTGTGGTTTGTCTTTCTGGTTTGTAGAGGAGTATGATAATAGAGATGTTGATTCTAAAAGAGATGCTCTGGATGCTAGATGCAGAGGTGAGGATTTGGATATCTGAATGACAATGGAGGACAAAGATACAAGCAGCAGTAGAGATTGTAACTTTAGATTTAAATGAAAGATAATGGTAGTGCCCTTTGTGACAGATATTGCAACCACAGGCAATATCTCTGGGGACCAAATTGTATTACGTTTATGTATCACTGTAGACCATTGTATGCAGCTCCGGGGGGGAGGGTTACCACAACTCCTCCAGGAAACAAAATTAATGGGGGACGGGGTGATTAAGGTGAATCACTTCGATTGTAAACACTTCCAGAGAGGTACCTCCCCCTGGGAAGGCTTGCACATACTGATACAAACTGGGTTTCCCAGAGACCAACAGACAAAGAAAGGGCTTTTGGCATCAGATGGCTGTATTTAAACTAACTCACGGGGACAGACACTCTGGATCTTGAATTCAGGCCCGTGCTACCTAACTCCAGTTACTGATTCCAGCTTGACACTTGGCATGACTGCTGACTCCAGCTCCAGCTTAATCCTTGGCATGGCTTCTGACTTTGACACTGGCTCCGACCTTTGGCATGGCTTCTGACTCTGGCTTTGACCTTTTGCATGACTTCTAACCATGACCCTGACTCTGTCCCTGGCTCTGACCACTAGGTCAGACCACCCAATTACAGGCCCTGACAGCTTGCTCAGTCCAATGTGCTCTCCTCTGGGACTCATTACTGAAACCCTGTACTAAGTTTGGATATGATTGGGGCTCTCGTCCTGCCATTGCCCCAGGGGCCTTTGAGCCTGCAGGAGCAGATCGCTGCCCTCCAGGCAGAAAAACAGAAACCGAGGGACCAAGTGCTATGGCTACAGATGAGGAATCGCTCCTTGTGTGAGCAAGTTACAGCACTTGGAGTAGCTGCGGGTATCCACTCGGCTGCCCTTACGATGCCAGCTCAGGTAACTGACCCCAGAGTCCCTCTGCCAAAAAGATACGATGGTACCCAAAATAAGTTGTGTGGGTTCCTTACCCAATGCAGACTCTTGGTTATGCTCCAGAAGTGTGAAACAGATCAAGTTAAGATGGGGCTAGTACTGAGCCTGCTTACTAGGGGTGGGTGGGGGCTCTGGTGTGGGCCTCTCCCCCTTCTAGAACAGGATCACCTAGTGTAGACTAATTGGGACTTATTCTTACAAGTATTCGCCACTATATTTGATGACCCTTACAAAGCCCTCAGGGCAGAGACTGCCTTACAAAAGCTTTGGCAAACCCTCGGGTCAGCTCCTTCTTATTTTGCCCAGTTCACACACTTAGCCATAGACACAGCCTGGAACAATGCTGCCGTCCTCCATCAGTTTCAGCATAGTCTTTGTGAAGAACTAAAAGATGAGCTGCCCCCCCTGCCAATTTGTAAGGGACTGCCCCTGTCTGCCCGCCAATTTAGAAGTCTTTATGGACCTATGTATCCTGATAGACACCAAACTGCCCAAACAGCAACTGGAATGTAACAGGGACCTGCCTAGCCTCCTGCACTCACCCTAGGCTCAGCCCTTAGGCCCAAGCAAGCTCAGCTTCAGTCAAGCTCATGCAGACTGACCCACCTGTTCCTGAGTGAGCAAGTGTAGAAAACAGGAGAACCACTGCATCTATTGTGGTGGAGCAGCACATGCAATATCCACGTGTCCTGTCAAAACCTCTGCTATCCCGATGACAGGAAAATGAACCTCTGCTAACCGGATGACCGGAAAATGAGTAATCCCACACCCAGTCAGGGTCATGAGCATGGGTACCACCAGGGAGAAACCCCAACACTATGTTAAATCAAGAGTTCCTTCTGCAGATTCTCCTGCAACTGTGGATCCCAGAAGTTGAGCAGGCCTGTGTTCTCTGTCTTCCAGTACAGCCCAAGGTTATCCGAGATCTGGTAGGAACAGTAGACAGGTCACCTCTGGCGTTGGGCTTGGTGACACAGGAGACCACACTATTGGAAGTGGTGATTGGGTAACACTGGGAAGTTCTACAATTTAGCCTTATTTTCTCCTTACATGTCACCCTGATTCTAGGGGCACTCTGGCTAGCCCATCATGACCCCCATATTCTGTAGTCCCAACTCATTTCCTTCCCGTCAAGCTACTGACGGCCACCTTATCGAACCCAGAAACGCTAACCCAGCACAAGGAATTACTGAGACTACCAGGATGTCTTTAAAACACAGAACATGGACTCACTGCCCTACATCGTGTGAACAATTCCCCCATCGACCTTCATCTCTGAGCCACAGTTACTTTTGGGCATATATATTCTATGTCACAACAGAGCTAGCAGTGTTAAGGGTATACCTTCAGGAAAACCTAGATAAAGGCTTTATGCACTGTTCTACCTCTCCCACAGGAACCCTTTTTGTAAAAGAAGGAGGATGGTTCTCAGGGCACTGAACTAAATAACCATATGCAATCGGTACCCTTAACCATTAGTCTCAGAGCGCTTAGACCAAACACGATCAGTTTTGATATTCACCAAACAGGACTTTACAGAAGTATATACATTTAATTTGAATCAGGGCAGGGGACTAGTGGAAGACAGCCTTTAAAACTAGGTATGGACACTTTGAATATTTGATAATGCCCATTAAACTCACCAGTTCTCCCGCCACCTTCCAGTGACAGATCAATGACATATTTTGAGATATCCTAGACTAGTTTGTGGTAGCATATCTAGATGATACCTTAATCTACTCCAGTGATCGAGCCAGACACAACCATCATATTGGTGAACTAGCACAGGTTGTATGCAAAACTGGGAAAATTGTGTATTTGACCCTCAGTCATCTGTCAAATTTTTATGGTTCACTTGTCAGCAGATGGACTACGGATGGACCCTCAGAAAGTATTAGCAAGATCCCTGAAGCATATGAGATATGCAAAGATTCATGGGGTTTACTAACTCTTAAAGGAAGTTTATTCCAAACTTCTCAGAGCTTAACCCCTATCACTACCATCCTCCAAAAACCCGCAAGGTTTCACTATTCTCTAGAGACTCAACAAGCCTTTGAATGGCTGAAGATAGCTTTCATGTGTGCCCCAGTGCTAGTCCATCCTGATCCTGACCATCTCTTTATCCTGAAGGCTAATGCCTCTGATGTAGCTATTGGGGCAGTACTATCCCAAAGAACAGGGTCCCTAAAAGAGATGCATTTATGTGCATATTTCTCATGAAAACTTACTCCAGCCAAACGGAATTATGAAATAGCAGACAAGGAGTTACTTGCTATCAGGGCTGGATTGGAAACATGGTAACAGTACTTTGAGGGGGCCAAACACCCCTTCCTTGTCTTAACAGACCATAAGAATTTAGAATACCCACATTCTGCCAAAGCATTGAATCAGCATCAGTTACTTTGGGCCCTGTTCTTTTTGAAATACGAGTTCACAATCATGTACCACCAGTCAACAAGAACAACAAGGCTGATGCCCTTCGCAAAAAAGGGAATACTAAACAGAACCCATTAACCCCAAAGAAACACCACCCAGCATTGTCATGACCCATGAGTCTGGGATGGACTGAAGAACATCAACTAGCTTTTGAAACCTTAAGAGAAAGTTGAGCTGTGAGCCTATCCTTGGGCCCTGAGTTTTCAAAGCCATTTATTATACAGGTGGTGGATGTCCCCAAAGTAACTTTGAGAGCAATTTATGGACAAGGATAGGGCAAAAGTGGTATTGTGTTTCATATTGAAAAAGGAAACTAATGCTCTGAGAAACCAAACTTGCTTCTGTGGATACTAAATGGGCCTCAAACCATTTGAAACACTACTTGCTGTGGTGATAATTTCTACTAGGGTCAGTTTGGAAATACAAAAAAACTTCGAATTCAAGATTATTGTAAACACAGTGAAAATAAGAAATTGACCTAAGGCCTCTTTAAACTGTTCTATTTGATTATTTGAATATGATGCAACATTGTTTTCTAAATTAAAAATCTATTGTAAGAAATAATAAAGGTTTTTTTTTAACTCTAAGATATATTTTCTCATCATCATTAATACTATAAATCTGTGTCAGAAAAAAAATCACAACCCCATACAAGAGAGGATGTCATACTTCAGAAGGCTTTGCTCCATTTGGCACATTTTTGATGATTTGTGACCCAAAACAACAGAAATGGCACAGAAGTGTGTATGTTGTAACACAAGTATCATATAAGTGTGTGGAGGATGAGATTCTAGTATAACTGGGGATGTATATAATGGGTGAGCATGATGACAAAGGTCTAACCAATAGCTATACACATCACATCTGCTGGGGACTGATTTCTTAAGTAGCTTATTATGGTAGGTCTCACTGACCTTAACAGCAATAAGTAGATCAGCCTTTCTTATGGTTGAACTCTTCTTGAACATTTATATATTTCCCTTTAACATGAATGTTAATCAAATCCTATAAACCATGTAGAGGGGAATCCTGAAGCCACATTTGAAATTACCACAATTTTATTTAAAAATTGTGTAGCTACAAGGAAACAGCTGTGTCATTCTGTAGATCCCCCTTAAAAATTATTTTCCAAAGAATAGAAACAGAATAAACAAAAAAAGAATAAATATAAATAGAAAAAAACCTAGCAGCAATCTCACAGTCTACATCAATAATCAATAAATTATACAGTACAGATAAAAAAGAAATATCTCATCTTCCTAAGCACAACCACTGAAGTGGCATCTTCCTGCCCACAAGTTACCTTGAAAAGATACATTTTGTAGTGCAACCTGAAGGTCAACAGGCCTGGACGGTTATAACAAGATGCAGGAGTTGGTTTCAAGCTAAGGGCCCATTTACAATTGCTCTACCACCAGCTCCCTGTCTTTTGAATCAAGTGTGACCTCCACTGGTCACAGCTGCATTGGTGAGGAGGGAGGTAGTCCATCATGTAAGAAGATCCCAAGTCATTTTGTGTACCACATCCGACTTCATTGCCAGTATGCTTGCACCTTTTGCATATATTGAAAAGGAAGAACATGATGAGTATGTACCGCATGCAAATATAACTTGCAATGGAAAAATTTAAAGTATGTGCCTGCACTTAAAGGACTCTAATCAACTGTCTTTGTATCTACTCTGTTTGTCTGCCTTTCTCTCTCATTGGCATTAAAGCATACTAAATATTTTTCCAAAGGAATGAGCCAGTCAATTATTCCAATAATCATTTGCTTCCAAATTATTTCATTTTTTCCTCTTAATAATACTGTGCATTCGTACACACACACAGACACAAAAATCAACAAAACTGTTCAGTTAATGTCAGAATTTAAGTCAAGCCCATAAAAGAATGCAAACTGAAAAAGCAAGTATCATTAAGACAGATAAATTGTACTATAAAGTAGGTATTTCAGGAAGCCAAGCAAAACTTATGTCTGCTGCAATGCTTAGGAGTTAACAGAAGAGTATGGAATGTATTTCTGAATTTCCATGTCTTTGTGGATTTAAGTCAGACCCTTAACCTTATTTGAATACAGTATTTTTGTACTTTAATATATTTCATACAGAATATATAAAGAAGATTTAATAACTGTCTCTTACCAGTGGTTTATCTCTATCTCAGAGAAAGCCAGAATGAGTTTCTAGTGAAATCACTAAAAAAGCATATATTCTAATAGTCTTCTATCAAATTATTTCCAGTCTTGCTGATTTGTAAAAGATCTTTCAGAAAGATTCTGTCTTTCTGTTTAAAATGTTAAAGTTTGATTCTGTGCCCGAAATTTATAAAGGAATTACAAATAATCAGTAAAAGTCTAGCTTGCCAGCTTTATCTTTAAATATCCTATCAATTTCAATATCTGTGCATATGGAATTTGCACTAACATTTAACCCCAGATCTTCCAAAATGTGAAAAACTATATTTTCACATATTATATAACCTTAGCCGTAATAAGGAATTAAACATCCTAGAAGAAATTTACTGAATTTCTAGGATTCTGCACCTTTTTTTGTTTTTTTAGATGTGCTTTATAATTCTGGGGCCTGATTCTGGAACTCACTCTGAGTAGTAAGGACTCACAATGAGTAATACATATGCAAGTAGTCAACACGGATAATGGTTCCAGAACAAGACCTTTTGAAATATCATAATAAATATCAATTAAATGCCTTCTGTTATTATAATCAATAATTACAAATGTATTCAAATACCTCTGCAATATTTCAGACTCTTCAGTCTCTTGGTTTGGCCAAGTTACACTCAGTGAAGGGGATAGGAATGGTGGTTCTAAACCATCTTCCTGCTCCTCTTATCCATGGCCTGATTGGGGACCTAATTTGTCATAATTTAGAGCAGCATAAAGTCTGCTAGTCTGTCAGCCATGGATCGCAAGTGTGCGATATACTCAAACTCTACCTCCCACGTCCTTGGCTTGCTATCAGATGGCATAAAGCCATCTATGGGCTTGTCTTCACTGCAAAACAAACTCAGATTATAACTTGAGTGTTGTCCCTAATTTGAGTCCTGTCCATACATAAAACCCCTTAAACTGAGATTTAAGAGGTGCTTTTAATTTGAGTTGGCTGGCCCCATAGTGGCTACAATTAGCACAACTTGTCAGCTGCTTAGACAACTGCACTGCGGTGTGGATTCCAGCTAGTACCTCTTGAGTGCCTCTAGTCCTCCAGTGCTTTCTGATAATTCCGGTCATGGGTTCCAAGAGGATGGACAAGTTCTCCTACAATTCACTTGGAAAGAATTCATAGAGTGACTCAGCTTACTGCAGTGCAAAGAATCATGGGATATGCCCCCCGACGTTTTAGTGCCACACACCAGTGAGTGCAGCACCAATGTGGACACAACAGGTTGAATATTATTTCACAGTGTGGCTGTTCTCACTTGAGTTAGGCTAACTCGAGAGAAAGTAATTGTCGTGTAGTTAACTCGAGTTAACTCTGCAGTGAACACATACCCTATGCTGCCTTTGTGCCATTTGGTGATTTCCTGTAAGAGGTATACAAATTGCACACTGGACAATAAGGGGTTAGGCCATGCCTGGAAGGCATGAACAGGCTGGAGGAGGAACTTAAAAAGGGAGCAGAATAGCTCACTTGTGCGCTGACCAGGGAAGAGAACAGACCTTCGACTCACAGCTCCTGAAGAAAAGAACTGACTGAAGGCAAGAGCTTCCCAGACAATTGCTGCCTGAAGGCCCCTCCCTGAGGGAAGCCAGGGCCAGACCCTGATACACCCTTAGAGGGACGTATTTCTCTCTCTTTCTCTCTTACTAACTCAGTTTGTTTGTGTTAGTTCCCGTTGCTTTTTGTTTATGGACTACCCTGGAAGGGGAGAGACTTTGAAGTGTCCTAGCTAGAGGGCCATGTTACAGGATGAGACAGGCTACCACAGAGGCAGAGCAACCACCAGTAGAGAGAGAGCTGCTACGCCATGCCAACCACGAGGAGGTGGTGAACTGACCCCTTCACATTGGGACAAATCATTCAAAAAAGATCTTTCAAGTAAAGGTTAGTTTCCCTGTACTAAAATATTTTGAGATCTTGAAGTAGGGTCACCGTACACAGAATGCAAATAAGAAAAAACAACTGCTTTTGCCAAACTATGGCACGGCAGTTGACTGTAGAAACAAAAGTAAAAACTTGACCATGAATTAGCCGAACAGAAAATTATCTGTGATATTTGGGGCCACACAGACTGCAGGTGTTGGCTGCATAGTAGGTCATCTTATCCAATAACTTAAGTACATGAAATGGTCGAGCAAGCCATTGGGATGAGAATTCCTGTAAATAAACTATTCACTTTCCATGCCTTTCTAGATGGTCTATATTATTATTTAGCATCTCAGATAGCTTCTTGGATATTGGAGATTTGCCAAGATAGAATCGTCCATTTTGTACAAAACTGACCTGACCCTAATTGTTGGACAGGCATTTATAGAACTCACAGTGAAATCGTTCTCTTATTGGAGATAAGCTAGGGAAACAGCACCGCAAGGTTGCAGCTATGGGAATCGAATTGAGCTTCAGGCTACATCATATCAGTGAGCACTAAATGGTGATGGTATTGAAAGATGGTAGGGCAGTCTATGACAGATCTTATGTGGGATCAACTTAATCCCTGAGCAGCATACAGGGCTGGCGCTTCCATTTAGGTGACCTAGGCGGTCGCCTAGGGCACCAGGATTTGGGTGGGGGGGTGGCATTTTGCAGCCCTTGGCGGCAATTTGGCGGCGGGGGGTCCTTCCATGCTCCGGGTCTTCGGCGGCAATTCTGCAGTGGGTCCTTCACTCGCTCCGGGACCTGCTGCCGAAGTGTCCCGAAGACCGGGAGTGCAGAAGGACCCCCCCGCCGCAGAATTGCCAACGACAACCGGGAGCGCGGAAGGACCCCCGCCTCGGGCGCCAAAAACCCTGGTGCCGCACCTAGCAGCATATGACTATAACCATTCTGTGACTGCAAGAAAGGAGGTCTCATACTTGAGATCAGCCTTTACTCTACAGAGGAGAAACCCAAGAAGTACATAGCAGAGCCAGTTCTACTGTCCTTAGTCAGTCACATTCACAATATAATAAAGGGGAGTTTTACCTGATTGTGGACTACAGAAGTGGTTGTAGACCTGCTTTGGGTCAGAAGCCAGATAGGCTATGTGAGGCTGGATAGTGCCAAGTGTGCATTTTATAGATTAAAAGGAGGATGGTTTTGTATCTGTAGCCTAGGAGAAGGACTTACGAGATCTAAGTGTTCTTGATGGATCTCTCAGGCTTCCTGTGTGATGTGCAAGTCATTTCACATCTCTGTACCTCAGGTCTCCCATCTAT
The DNA here is from genome assembly GCF_027887155.1 of Malaclemys terrapin pileata. Lineage (NCBI taxonomy): Eukaryota > Metazoa > Chordata > Testudines > Emydidae > Malaclemys > Malaclemys terrapin. Next base: position 65,040,076 of record NC_071506.1, on the reverse strand, counting down.
AATATGGGGACAATCGTATCTGTTGTGAGGATTAATTTATTGTTTGCAAATTGCTTTGAGATCCTTCTGTGGAAGGTGCTATATCAATGGAAAGTATCATCCCCATACACAGAGACCAACATGCTAAACAGTGAGTCATCTTTCAGTGCTGGTATAGTTTTATGTTCTGTTTGTTATTGAAGAGTCTGAATAATATAAATATAGACATTCCATTAAGAAAGACAAAATATGCTTTATGCATGTAATATATGAAGATTTTTCACTTCCCCAAATGGCAGCTGTCAAACTTTGTTCCATCCTCAGTAATACAGCTGCAAAATGGGAAATTTCCACATTTTTCTGTGTTGAGGGGTGGGAGGTTTATTATCAGAAAGCATCACTGGTTTAAAACATTGCTTTCAAATGGAAACATGGGCTAAGAATTATTTTTTAAACTACACTACAGTATCACAGGGAATAATAATAATAATAAAAATCCCATAAGTAAAATCTGGTGTGGGGGTGAAAATAGAAACTGCCTGGCCCAAGATGAGATGAGCTGAGAAAAATCCCGCTTTCTAAGTGATGACCAAACCAATTATATTTAAGCACTTTATGGAAAATCTAGTCTATAGGAAGATATTTATGGTATTGCAAGTGCTTCTGTAAATTTTGCCGCCACTTAATTTTTTTCAATCTTCCCATAACAGAATCAATTATTTCACATTCTGTTTTCAGTCTGCTTGACTTTTTCTTGCCTCAACTCCCTCTCTCCCCCCTCTTGCATACCCCTTCTCTCTCTCATATCACCTCAGAGCTTTCAGAAAAAATACTGCCTTTCTGTGTGCTATGTTCTTGAGCTTTAGCAATTTTCCATTTCACTTCTTTCTCGTTCTACTTTTTCCATTTAATATTTGAGGAGAAAAAATGTTCTTTTGAAGGTGAACAGGACTATCAAGATGGTTTGGGGCCAAGAATGTAGTACTTTCAAATATAAAGTTTACTTTTGGTTTCCTGTGTTTTCCATTCCACTGTTGTCTAGAAATAAATCAATAAATAAAGCTTTGTTTTACCAACCCCAGATGGTGTATTCATGCAGTTGTCATGTTACATGTTCACAGATTACTTCCCAATAGCTTGGAGACATACTGTAGGCTTAAGAGGTAGATAATCCACCCCTTCCTGTGCCATACAGTGCTTATCCATTGTTTCTAAGGGGCTGTGGTAGTTTGGTGGGGGGAGGAAAATTGGTCAAGGTTTGTGTGATAGGTTAGGAATTTGTATCCTGGGCTCAGATGATTTTCTGAGGGAGTAAGGGAAGAGAAATTGGGTTGCTAGGCCATTTCCAGAAATCACCAGATAGTTTGCCAGTCAGTGGGAGGGTGGTTTGTATAAAAGGCACATGCCATCCCTGTTTGCCCCCTGGTAGCAGAGAGTGGCACTGCAGGTATAAGTCTTAATTTCCCCCATTGTGTTCTCTCTAAGTTCAGCACACCTTTTATGTATCAAACAGCGCCCTCCCTCTGCTGAGGGTCTCATTTGCTAACAGAAAGTTCAAACACAAGAACAATTTTCACCATGGCTTCTTAGCAGGGAGGGAGACTCCATCTGATTTTGTCAGCCCTACCCCCAAGCCTTTTACCCTCAAGGCACTCTCAAGCTTGATTCCTTCTTTGGAGCCAGGGCCTTCCTGCCAACTGAAGCTCTGCTCCAGGCAGCTGGATGTTCACAAGTATCTGTGAGGTCCCACCTTAAGTGCCTCTCCTTGGAAGTTCTCTTGCCCTGTTCCCTGGGAATTCCTCTCCCTTAGGAGCCTCCTCACTTTAGGAGCAACTTTCTCTCACTGAGCTCTGGTTTTATCTCATTTTATCATGTTGCAGATACTTGTTGGTCCAATACCTGCCAACTAGCCATTTAGGCAGTTAATTATTATAGGTGGGCAGAGATGGGCTCATTCTCTTTAAAGAAATCTGTCACAGGTAGACTAGGCCCTGACCCCCACCTCCCTTAAAGGGATCCACCCCCCTGTGACAGTGTAGTTATCCAAAGCAGTGAAGATGGTTGGGGGCAGGTGGCTTTAGTTAGAGCCAGGGACTTGCTGATTGGAGAATGTAGGGTGAAAGGCTGTATATTACAATAGAGATGAAGTTTTAAGAATAAATAAAAAGAATAAAAAACATACAGACTTTAAATAAAGTTGCTAGTGATATTTATATAACAGTTCAAAAAAGCTTTCCTTTGCTCTGAATATATGGCAACTGATCAGTTCTATCTGATCCATGCAGGTTTCTGGAGCAGTGGATGAATATGATGAGACAACTCTTTTACTGCATGGAACTGATAAGTACAAGGATACCACAGTACTTAGATACCATGGTGATCCATACCTTATAAATATACAAGAGAGAAACAGAAGGAGTCAATACATTGCCCACTTTGCATAAAAGTTATCATAAACTAAGTTGAAAGTTTGAGAAAAATTAAATTTGCAAACATTTGGGTTTTCTGTTGCTGGGGTGTTATGGTAGTGATAACAAAACTATAAACAAAGGACAAACTACAGCATCTAACTAAATTCTTAATGTGGCAGTATCCTTTTAAGTAGCAAAGAGAATACTAATGTAGAGCTTAGTTATAATATAGGCCACACTAATGACAACCTTCCCTTTCCTTGCAGCTTATAAGATATATGATATTACCATGGACTTGAAGGTCTGTAAAAAGGCATGAGACAGATGTTGCAAATCCTTATTCACATGAATAGTCCTTACATTTGTTTGGCTCACTATGGGCCAAAGAGATAGCAGCCTAAAAAGCCCCCCAAACTATACACATTTGTTAGTCTCTGAAGGTATATGCCTCATCCACCTTGAGCAAGGATGAACGTTGTCCCCATCTTGCTACCCCTCTCTCTGGGTAGGGGTTTGCTCTCCTGGATTCCTCAACCCATGGATCATACATGCTCTCCTATTATTTGAATGTTCCTACTATCTTAGACCCCCATTTCAACAAAGCACTTAACTATGTGCTTAAGTTCATCCTTAATCAACAAAGTGGTTAATTAAGCATATGCTATACTTAAATCCTATTGAATTAAATGGTACTTGGGCACATGTTTAAAGTAAGAATGTGTTTAAGTGCTTTGTTGAACAGAGGCTTTACCCAGCATTGAAAATGGTATCATGAGCAAATCCTTCAATGGGAGTTAGTCACCTAAATGCCTTTATTTCAATGGGAATTGTTGCCTAAATATCTTTGAGGATCTGGGCCCATGTATTTTGTCATAATAAGGAGAGATAATTAACCAGCTATATCTTTGTGTATTAACATTATCTCTTGGAGTTATAAAACTTTAAATGTTTCATCAAAATTTTGTTCTTGATAACATTTTTCAGTGTATAGATTTTAACATTCTTTCCACCTTTTCATATAGTTAAGCTGTCCCAAAAGACAAAAGTTTTGATAAACTATAGCTGCCGGCTTCCATCCAGCTGTATCTTGCTCATGTCAACTATAAATGAGTCTGCAATGCTGAGATATTTTGCTTAAAAGGAGGAAGAGGGAAAAGAAAGACAATGGATAACGTCAAGCTAATTTTACGTAAGGTGCATCAAAGGCTAGGAATTGAGTGCTTTTGCTGCAGTGTAATTATTTTTGAATTAGAACTCTTCACTGCAGAGGCAATGGCATACTTTAGGCATGATTGAATTAGCAAATTTAAGAAAAGACTACCCCAGACATAATAAGCATTCCATTTTGCAATTTATAAAACATGTGGCTCTGATATGCAGCTTAGGGAAGTCATACTCTATCTTCATGGCTGAATGGCTTGAAAAGTGGAAGAGCTCACTGAGCATGAAGAATTCTGTGTCATAGTTTGGCAAGACCAGTTACTTGATCCAATGTGTAGTCTATTTATTGGGGTGGGGGTGGGGAGGGGAGAGGGATGAGCAATTTAAGAATAACTTAATGCACATACCAGGCTTCTCAAACTGACTAGTTCTGTTGTAAACTTCCACGAGAGGGGGTGGAGGAAACTCTTTTAGAGAAGAAATGGTGTCAGAATTAGATGTCAGAATTGTTTTAGAATTACTCATATTGTTGTTCCTTAGAACCTGCCACTGGATTTTTAATGTTTAACTGAGTGCTCTCTTAAGAATGACAGGTTTCATGTCAATATTTATTTCCTTGGAAGTGCATTTGAATAAAGTAAAACCCGTGTCCTAAATACATTCCTGCACAGGCATTTGCAATGCTTTAAGTGCATTTTAATTCTGACTGAGCAATTTCAGCTGTGAGCAACCGCATAGGAAAAAAGTAGATGAGTCTAACATGTTAAACAATATTCATGGCTTCATATCAGAGAGGTAGCCATGTTAGTCTGTAGCTACAAAAACAATGAGGAGTCCAGTGGCACCTTAAAGACTAACAGATTTATTTGGGCATAAGATTTCATGGGTAAAAACCCACTTCTTCAGATGCATGCAGTGAAAAATTACAGATACAGGCATAAGTATATACAAGTATGTTTATGCCCAAATAAATCTGTTAGTTTTTAAGGTGCCACTGGACTCCTTGTTTTTAAGGCTTCATAGGTGAACTAACTATTGATAACAAAATAGACTGGATATGCTTTTCTATTTTAGCTTTGGTATGTCCAAATTGTAAACTAAAAGCTCCACCACGTGAAATGAAAAAATAGCTCTTGGAAGATTATGAATTCCATTTTCAGGGAGCTAAGATTCTCAATTGCTTGCAACATTTCTTTGTAAATGGAGACTTGAAATATGAAGTGAGCACTGACATGACTTCCCAGCATTCTCCTCATTTTCACTATGTAGTAATATGCATCCTACAGTCAGTATTTGTATATAGTTTGGAACAGCATGTCATTTAGAGACAGGATAAATAAAACCCACCAAAACTGAAGGCCTCTGTGAGCAAAAATGATGTTTGGAGGCCAACTGGTACAGTAGTTTGGGTAGTTCTCTCTCTATGTGTGTGTGTGTGGGGTGGGGGTGGGGGTGGGGGAAACAGGTATGGGAAGGAGGCGAGAGGAGCGAAGAGCTAGTTTTGAAAATACTGTTTAAAAAGTGGTTCTTCCCTGAATGATGTTGCACCATCTGAAACACTAATTGGCTGGCATGGTGACATGATCCCCCCAGAGTATTACATTTCGTCAATAAAGTCAGAACAGAGTCATTCATCATGTCAAGGGGTAAGTGGATATTTTTGAGGTATGTATATACATAGACAGGGGAAAAAAGACACACAGAACTGTTTAAAAGTAAAGAGGACCTGAAAATACCTAAAATGAATGAAATGTAGGGTTACAGGCTGAATGCCTGATACAGTGAGAAAAAGAAAGGCTGTTCTCTTTTTTTAAGTTCAGAATGCCTGGAATCCTAGTCATATGGGTTGCTACTCTGCTGTGACACCTCAGTATGCCTCTATGATGTCACAATTACAATGGAACCCAGTGAAGCATACAGCTGCCTTACTGAGAAATAAGGTAAAAATATTGTTAGTATAGGGAGTGTATTTGCAAAGTTATTGGATTTTTATTTCATTAGTTTACAGCAATCTCTTTTAGGCAGACCTATCTATCCTTGCTAATGCCTGTTAAGTACTCACCTTTAGCAGTTTTTTAGACTCAAGTCCAATAAATAGGACTGACAACTTCAGGAGACTATCATTTCTGCAAATCATTAAGGTCTACCTTTGTCTTGATCCTGCACAGACTTACATTTGTGCTTGACTTTAAGAATGAGCATGGTCCGATGGAGTTCAGTGAGACTACTCACATGCTTAAAGTACATCATACTGATAAGTCTTTGCAGAATTGAGGCCGATTGATAAAGTTTTCAAAAGTGCCTAAGTGACTAAAGAGCCTATCTTCCATTTTAAAAAGTGATTTAAAGGTGTTGCCCCACTCAGTGTTGGAATGCCTAAGGGTGGGTGTCTCGGGGGCTGGTCCTTTAAGGGGTGTCAGGAACCAGCCTACCTGTGACAGACTCCTGTGAAGGAGAACAAGCCAATCCAGTCCCATTGAAATTAAATTTCTAGGTGACTGGTTGGCAGCTAATTAGCTGATGAACCTAACACAAGGTTACTGGACTCAGCTGAGGGGGTTCCTAGAGCCAGGAAGCCCTTGAGGAGAGGAACTCCGAGAAGAGCTCACCAGATCAATGTGCCCAGAAGGTGTGCTCATAGGGACAGTGAACTCCCAAACAGTGGCAGAAAGCCCAGCCTGTCAGAAACAAAATGTTCCCTCAGAAGAGCTGAAGTTGACAGATCTCTGCAGGCCTGTGGCTCTGGGGAATGATTTCCCCCAGAATGAAGGCTCCAGGAAAGGGATTCAAGATGAAAGAACCCTGCTGGAAGAAAGTGATGGACCAAGGTGGGAATTGATAAAGTAAGATTCACTGTCACTCAGCTGAGAGTCTGGAATAAAGACTGACTTGTGTTTTCACTGGGTCTTTGGTTAACACACTAGACCATCTCAGAAGGGGCATTGTTCCTTATATAAAGCCTTGTTGCAATTACTGATAACTTAGGTGCTTCCTGCCTAGTTTTGACTACAGTGCCACACTTGGTCAGCAGGGGTGTTAGGGCCTGTACAACCTGTGAAGGTGGGTTTTTCAGAAGTGCCTAAGTGATTTAGGTACCTAGGTTCCATTGAAAGTCAATGAGAATTAGGCAGCTGACTCTCTTAGGTGCTTTTGAAAATCTCATGTTAAGTGAATTTCCAATTTTAGAAGTGACTTTTGCACTTAGGAGCCTAAGTCCCATTGACTTTCACTTTGGTAAATGGGACTTAGGCCTTGCAATATATTTAAAGGTCTGGACCTTAAGCACTTAGAGGCTAGCTCCACTTTAGGCACCCAGATCCCCCAATCTGATCCCACTGGGATTCACAAAACCCTGCCCAGTAGCTGCTGAACACTGTAGGTGCCTAAACTTGTTCAGTGCCTAAAGTTTTGTTGCAAAAGTTCCTTAGGTGCCTACGTTTCTGCCTCTCTAGATGTGCACAGCATCCCATGCCATGAGTCCAGATGCGTAAGCATCAGAGAGAGGCACAAACTGGGAAGAGAAAGATGTTCTTCAGCCTAACTTGTTTGTGGGGCCTGATCCAGTAACGGGACTCTGAGCCCACCTATGGGATTGGGCACCATAGAGATGAGCTTATACAAAACAGGAGTGGGAGGAGGACTTCCCTTGTAACTTTTAACCCAGTGGTACTCATGTGGGATGTGTGAGACTCTCAGGTCAAGTCCTCCCTCCAGCTGGGGTAGAGAACAGTATCTGCCACCTCTTAGATGAGTCTACTAGCCACTGGACTATTGGATATTTGGACATAAAAGTGGCCACACTGGGTCAGACCAATGGTCCATCTAGCCCAGTATCCTGTTTTCCCACAGTGGCCAATGCCAGATGCTTCAGAGGGAATGAACAAACAGGGCAATTGCTGAGTGAACCCTGCCTTGTCATGCAGTCCCAGCATCTGGCAATTGGAGGCTTAGGGACACCCAGAGTATGGGGTTGCAATCTGGCCATCTTGGCTAATAATGCAAGATAGATCCATCAATGGCTAACATATCTAATTCTTTTTTGAAACCACTTATACTTTTGGCCTTCACAACATCCCATAGCAATGAGTTCCAGAGGTTGACTCTGTATTGTGTGAACTAGTACTTCCTTTTTTAAAAAAACGTTCTGCCTATTCATTTCATTGGGTGACCCATGGTTCTTGTGTTATCTGAAGGGATAGATAATACTTCCTTATTCATTTTCTCCAAACCTTTCACTATTTTATAGACCTCTATCATATCCCCCCTTAGTCATCTCTTTTCCAAGCTGAACAGTCCCAGTCTTTTTAATCTCCACTCATGCAGATGCTGTTCCATACCCCTTATTTTTGTTGCCTTTCTCTGTACTTTTTCCAATTCTAAATAATATATCTTTTTTGGAGATTTTAGCTCAACTGGAACATGGGAATGAATGTACCAGTCATTCAACAGCTGACCTTTTACAAGTACATGTATATTTTTTGAGATACTCCAAGAATTCTGAGGAGAGATACTGTTGCTCTTTCAGATTGTCCTGAATAGACAATGCCAGTCATATCAAGTTATGCCAACTATGTGATGGTTTTGTAATGGGAATAAATGTCCAATGAGGAGGATTTGATTGAAACCACCAGCCTCATTGTTAATGACATAAACCAGATTTAAACCTAAGTGAAAGCCTCCCTGGCACCAAGATCCCATCCTGCTGCTAGACTTAGATACATAAATGACATTTGTAAACTACCCGCCAAAAATCTTCCTTTATGTATTTGTTTATCAGTGTTCTACTAAAGAGGCCCCTGGTCCTGCATTGTGATGCATGAGATTGGCAACCCTACCTCCACAAAGAACTCTGTTGAAGTCAATAGGGCTCCATGTGTGGAGAGGTCTATCCACGTGGAGTAGGCTTGGGCCTAAATCTGTACATCTTTTCTTGCATTTAGAACATGCTGCTTATCCTGTGATAAAAATAACTAATATTTGAATAGGGTATTAAAATAAATGGAAGAAATACATCTTCTTGACATGTTGGAATTTGTATACTACCATAATTAACTTAATAGGAGTTGTACATGTAAAGCCTCATGAACTAAAAGTGGTGGTCTAAGCTTCATCAGATGTAGCAGCATATGTTATGATAGCATTTCTATTATTAAATTATATTATGTATTAGCCAATTATGTTTGAAGGAATTCTATTATTACTACATATCCCTGTTATAGAATTTAAACAGGAATAACTAATCTTATAATCCAGCAACGGATTTTCCTCCAGTAATGCATGGTAGAATTACTAATCAGCAGAGAAAGGCATTGATGTTTTTTAAACAATTATAAATATATTTGCTCTTCAGCAAATTTTGTCTTCATCATGTGTTGCTATTTTTACTCCTGCAGACTACAATTTTCGTGCTCTGAAGGACATTTGAACAGTAACACACAAGTCTGTAGCACAGTGTTATTGCAAGAGCACAATTTAGATGTTGTAAAGTGCTGTCCAATAACAGTGTCAATGAGAACTTTGCATTATCATTTAGGTCTTAATATGTCAATAAATCCTGATTTGTCACAGGAAGTGACATCCCTATTAGTAAAAACACACTACAAATAATTACCTCCTCTGTCTGAGTGCACTATCAAGATAAAATTAAATAAGTGATTTTTTGGGGGGTGCTGCCATGAAGCACTTTATTTGTAATCCTTAGGTAAAAGGAGATAAATGTTAGTCTCTACAATGAATCACATCATTCATTTGGTTTAGAATATAACAAAATGGACTGTAATTTTGTGCATCTGATAAACTTACTATATTTGTATCCGGGGATGATCATTCAGTTTTTAAATAGTTCAGTTTTGAATTCCTTAATGGATTCCAGAAGTATCATTCCTGACTAACCAGTCATCATTTCTCTATACCTTATAATTTTGTCATTAATGCATTTAGTTCAATCAAAATAATAATTTATATTTGGCTGCTGTAAACATGACACATCAACAAATTTAAATATATATTTTTACTTAGTGTAGAGCTGTTTTCTACAGAGCAAAAAGAAAATATATATTACATGTGCAATGGAAGTGAGCATTTTTCCAGTTCAGCAGCTTCTGCTGAATTGTAAACAATTGGGTTGCTTCTAAAGGAGGTTAGCATGGCCAGTAACTACGACAGCTAGTAGCGGCTTAGTTTACTGCTTCTACCACCTGCCTTCTGGCTTAATATTGGAAGCAAGAAGCATGCAATTAAGTATGAGGAAATGAAAATAAATGACACTGTTCATTGCACATTACAAAGTGCCTGGCAGAAAGAATGCTGTTTATGTGGACCTGATGACCCCTGGAGAAAAACATGTCTCGTGCCTGGGAAGACACCAGTGAATTAGACATTGACCCTAGTTTTATCTGTTATCAAATATAACCGTTTTCTTTTTAACACCTATAAACTTCATTTTTAATTACACAGGACTTTTGAAAAGCAGAAAAAAAATTAAAATGGAGCACAGTCTACATATGCTGGAAGCACACCACTCCATAAATACAGGAATATTTGTTCCTGATTTCTCAAGAAAATCCTGTGATTAAATTCCTGTCACTTAGAAATATATTCACAATAGAATGAATTTGAACTGATTATAAAATCTAAATACTGTTCTAGGAGGTGAACAGCTTTTTTTTTTTTTTAAAAATTCAGTCAGAACTAAATCACAGTTAATATCATATTTCCTAGTTGATAATTAAGAATCACCCCCTACCCTGAAATCTCAAAACCTCAAGCCTAATATATTTTAAAATGCCTACTCTGTAAATGGTATGCAACTTTACTACATGTTTTACAAAGTTGTTAGGGAATAATAATTTGCTCTTAGTAGCACTTTTCATCTATAGGTCTCTAAGTGCTTTTACCAAGCTGAATAAGCATTGTTACAGAAAGGTTGGTGGACTGACCCAAGATTACACAGCACGTCATGACGTAGGTGGAAATGATATATCCCATTAAAAAAAAAAAAGAAAATGAGTTTAAGATCACCAAACTCCCTGAGAGTTAATAGGCCAAATTCATCCTTTATGCAACTCCAGTAACTTTAATGGATGAATGTGACCTATAGTGCAGGATTTAAATGGGCATATGTAGAGCTGGGTGAAGCTTTCAAAATGAAAGTAGAAACAAGGCAAAACTTTTCTGGAGTCAGGTTCTGTTACAAACCAAAGCTCAGGCCAGGTTTGCCAAAGTTTCTAAATATTCCTGTGAATCTGGGCTAAGTTGCCATATAACATGGAAAGACATATCATTTCAGGTAAAAACAATGCCACAACTCTGGAATTTTTTGGCATGGTTTTGACCTGAAAACAGGCAAGTCTTGATAGTTTCATTTGCATATTGTTCTGAGTGTTCTTTTGTTCAACCCTAAAACCTTAAGTGTAACTCAAGGGGTGCAAATTCAGGAGGAAATAACTAATCAGGTTCATAAACCCCGTCCAAACTGAAATCACCAAGTTTCACATATCTGACCATACCATATCTGAATATGTAATTTCTCTCTCTCTTTTTAACACTATGTGCAATCTCTTGAAGGAAAATTTTTTTAAACCCATAATTTTAGGCAGCATCAGAATTTCCCTGTGTTATGAAAGGTATATTACTTTATAGCACTTAAAATTATGTCAAAAACTCTTGGTACAAAGAAGTACACATGTTTCAGTCATTGAGTTTCCACTAGTTAAAAAGCAGATCTTTCCAAGGACATTGTATATCTACACTAGTGCACAATATGAAATAAAATTGACAATTGTATTATCACACTGAACAGCCAAGCAATTCACATCATACACTTATAAGTCTTTGGTTTCCATTAAAATCAGTGGAGAGTCGCTGAACTGACTTTTCCCTAAGTTTGTATTGTGTGTCACTCAGGGTTAACAATAAAACACTATGTGTACAGTGGGTATTCACCCACGAAAGCTTATGCTCCAATACATCTGTTAGTCTATAACAGGGGTCGGCAACCTTTCAGAAGTGGTGTGTCAAGTCTTCACTTATTCACTTTAATTTAAGGTTTCGTGTGCCAGTAATACATTTTAATGTTTTTAGAAGGTCTCTTTCTATAAGTCTATAATATATAACTAAACTATTGTTGTATGTAAAGTAAATAAGGTTTCAAAATGTTTAAGAAGCTTAATTTAAAATTAAATTGAAATGCAGAGCCCCCTGGACCGGTGGCCAGGACCCGGGCAGTGTGAGTGCCACTGAAAATCAGCTTGCGTGCCACCTTTGGCACACATGCCATAGGTTGCCTACCCCTGGTCTATAAGGTGCCACAGGACCCTTTGTTGCTGTGTGTACAGTAGATGCCATTAAATATGGACTTTAGCACACCAGAGTGCTTACTATGGTTCCTGTATTTAGAATGGAAGCTTCAGTGGTGAATTTAACTACTCTGCATGATTAAAGTCCAGTTTTTAATTTCACGCTCACTGTATCTGTAAAGAATGAATAAATAAAATCATAGTCACACTAGAAATGGAACACCAGTAAGTAGGAAGTTTGGTTTTTCTGTTATGCTTTTAGCACCACCACCATTGCTCTAAGTTAAGAGTGAGAGTCAGTGGCCATTCCATATACACTCACTAGTGACAGCATCTTGTTATACATCCCTCTTTCTTAGCTTCCTAAACCCAATTTTTTCATTATAATGTTTCTCTGATAGGCAAGTTAGAAAAAGATGACCAGCCAGGAGTATTTACCGAAGCCGTTAGCATAATAAGTGAAGAAAACTGATGGCTTTTTAAAAATATGGGCCACAAATAAACAAGGTTGTGAAAAACCTAGTGTTCTTTAGAAAAAAGAAAACAACTGTGGATGAAATCTTAGCTCCAGGGACTTCAGTGGGCTAGGATTTCACCCATTATGTTGTTGGGGTTTTTTGAGAGGGGAAAGGAGCAAGAGTGGGAAGGGGGTCTGAGTTTATATTGGGACTTTCCAGGGTTTTTTTTCACATTATGAACTTTGTCAGTGAAGAATTTGCATAAATATGACATTTGAAAGTTCTTTTCATAATAGAAACTAGGCTCTAGTTTCAATCTGCAAATAATAAACTTAGCTATTCTAAAAGGTTAAGAGAAATAAGAGCATCAAGGTTCTTGTCATGTACTGGAAAGAGTAGGAAAAAATAACAAAGTTACAGAATTGTTTAGAAGCCTAGAGAGAGAAAGGGAATAGGTGGAGTCATTGGTGATGCATGTGATTGCTATATGGAATTGACTGTCATTGGATGTTGTCAGAAAGATTGTAATGGGTGGAGTTGTAAACTGTTAAAAGTATTTGGTTTGCTAGAATCTAGGATCTTCTGCAAGGTGAACAGACTATCTGAATATGTGATTCTATATAAAGGTAAATCATATAAAGGTCATTTTTTGTAGTCTCAGTGTTGAATTCACTAGGTGGTTGTTTCTCATTCTAACTAATACATGTGAAAGCGGCTGATCAGATAAACAGTATTCTCTGCAAATAATTCTGTGATTATCAAACACCATTGTACAAATTTATCAAAATAAGTTGAAGTGGTAGGAAGGAGGCAACTGAAGAGACTGAAGTAATGACAACAGATATTTCTTCAAAAGTAAAATACAAGTATTGTCAAAATTGTTACCAAGACAAAGAATTCTGGCTTTTATCAAAAAGTACAGAAAGTTAGTTTCTTGGGATTCTTCAAAATCAGAGGAGTCATTGAATGAAACTTGGTCCATTGAAGTGAAAGAGCAGAATATTAGAGAGAACAATAGACCTCAGGAGAAGCTTATCTCCCACCTGAGGAGCCTTCCTAAAGATGTTACAGACAGCCTCAGAGCAATGGCTGCTATGACACTACAGGAACATGTGACCAGGTCACCTGGCACTGAGTCCAGCATCCCATCTTGGGATATCAGTATTTTTTCACTGACTAGCGTGGGACCCAAGCTTTGAAACAAAGGGTTGCCACCATAAGCAAAAGCTATATAAGGCAGAGGAGTGACATCATCATGGTTCTTCACTGACTCCCCCATCCAAGAAGACTCCTGGAAAGAGCAGAAGTTTGAGGATCCTGCAAATGAGACATTTGTGACACCATCATCGAACTGTCATTAGTCAGTCATGCTAACTTAAATCCTTGCTGTTACTGCACTTTGGCAGGTCTTAAACATTATTTATTAAGAAGAAATATGGCAAAGATCAATTATTGAGTACACATAAAACACCATAAAAAACATCGAAACCAATGAAAGTCAAGGACTTGAACTTGCTAAAGTTCAAATTTTCTTTTATGCTAAAATTAGTACCTTCAATGTAGCATAACCTGGGCAAAGAAATACCATTTTTTAAATTGCTCATTTTATCAGTCCATCAGACTGATTTTAACATCGTGGTCAACTACTTGATGCTGCACATAAAGAAATGGGAAAAACGGAAGGAAGAACTAAAAGAATCAACACTGACTTTAAGGCAAGATGCTTGGTCCAATGTGAGAAATGACTTGATGGTAACTGAACTGCAAGGAGGGAAAATGCATTCCTACTTAATACTACTGATGCTATATATCCGACCCCCCACCCTCCACAGAATATTCTGTCCAAATTGCTGAAGGTGCCACCCAAAAATGTAGAGAAAAGTATGACAAGGAAGGCACTGCCATCTAATGGACTCCCAAAGCACACTGTGAGTGCTCAACAATTCTTCTGCAACCACCATGAGCCTCGCAGTTGGTTGACTGAAAGAGGTGCTGAAGAACACTTAGTGGAGCTCTTAGGAAGGCTGCAGACCAGATTCTCAGCTACAGCCAAGAAGGGAAGGTTCATGTTCAAAGATAACATTAAAACTTCTTTGCAGTCCCTGGTCCTGTGCAAAGATACTCTTACAGCCTAAATTAGAACTGCCCTTGAGCTGCTCTACTTTGTCAGCTACTAATGACCCCAGGAGCTGAAACCACTGCCAAGGTAGAATTGAGGTACATTAACAGTCATTGGGATTTAGGGCTAGTCTGCATTACCCACTGGATCGACAGGCAGCGATCGATCCAGTTGGGGTCATTTATTGCGTCTAATCTAGATGCGATAAATTGACCGCTGAGTGTGCTCTCCCATCGACTCTGGTATTCCACCAAGGCGAGAGGCGCTGGCAGAGCCAATGGGAGAGCGTCAGCTGTCGACTTACCGGAGTGAAGACACCACAGTGAGTAGATCTAAGTACATCGACTTCAGCTACATTATTCACGTAGCTGAAGTTGCGTAACTAAGGCTTGGTCTACACTACCCCCCCTAATTCGAACTAAGGTACGCAACTTCAGCTACGTGAATAACGTAGCTGAAGTCGAAGTACCTTAGTTCGAACTTACCTTGGTCCACACACGGCAGGCAGGCTCCCCCGTCGACTCCGCGGTACTCCTCTCGCCGAGCTGGAGTACCGCAGTCGACGGCAAGCACTTCCGGGTTCGACTTATCGCGTCCAGACTAGACGCGATAAGTCGAACCCAGAACTTCGATTTCCAGCCGTCGAACTAGCTGGTAAGTGTAGCCAAGGCCTTAGATTGATTCCCTCCGCGCCCCCCCACCCCCACCCCCAGGTGTAGACTGGGCCTTAGACTTACAAGTCACATAGGCACTTTTGAACATTTGCCCTTTGTGCTTAAAGTTGGGCATGAGCGTATGTGTTGTCCTAGAAGAGACTAAAATCATGGCTCCTGGACTGATGCTACTGTGCTGCACTGGCAGAGATTATGATCTTTAGTCTAGATGGGTGTCTTTGATCAGACACTACAGTTATGTTTTCAGAATTGTTGAGAAATTTAAGTTTGAAAAATAGCTGCTGTGTACAAATGAGCCTAGAGCATTATTGAAATTAGGTCTTGAGATTGTATTGGTCTGGTGATCTTCTGTACCAGAAAGGAAGATCTGACAATATAAAATATGATGCACTAGCATAATACAGCTTTGGCAATCAAGCATTATAATCTCTTATATTATTTCAATTGGTTTCAATAAGTACATAACATAATGAAATCATATTATGTATATATACACACATAAAATCTCCCCACTGTATATAATAGCTCTGTATATTACCTCTATCTTTCAAGATTAAATAAACACAAAAAGAAATGCACTCCACACATAATGCAGTGCAACTGAATGTAACTAAAGCTTTCCTAATATTTATTTACCACTAAAATTTGAGATTAATTGTTCTCTATTGAAGTTAATGGGAGTCTTTCAATTGACATCATGATGGATCTGGCCTTAAGTGATTTGCTGGCGACTGGGACACTGCACCCCATATTCTTCATAGTTCTATTATTATGATGTGATTATGACATAGTCATAATGTATTTTATGCAAGATAGGTCATGTGAGATATCATTGAAAAGGTTATGATTTGCTGAATATGATTATCCTATTTGTGTGCATATATAATTTTGTATCTGAAGTTAGGAATATTGACCATGTATCTCTATTTCAAAAGTGTTTACACCTGGGGAACACCCACTAGACAAGATGCTTTCGGCCTAAATAGAGGGTGGGGAAAGGCCATTAGAGAGAACAATAGGCCTTAGGAGAAGCTTATCTCCCATCTGAGGAGCCTTCCTAAGGACGTTACAGAGCAATGGCTACTATGACACTACAGGAACATGTGACCAGGTCACCTGGTGCTGAGTCCAGCATCCCATCTTGGGATGTCAGTATTTTTCCACTGACTAGTGTGGGACCCAAGCTTTCAAACAAAGGGTTCCCGTCATACGCAAAAGCTATATAAGGTAGGGGAGTGACATCATCATGGTTCTTCACTGACTCCCCCACCCAAGAAGGTTCCTGGAAAGAACCGAGGAACAAAGACTGAACTGGGGGAAAGTGCTGGACCCAGGCTAAAGGGATTTCTAGCCTGTGTATGGAACACCTGGGGATTCCAAGCTGTAAGCAAGTGCAACTTGCCCTTGGGAATCTGCAGTCTGCTTGTATCATCACTTAGAGTGAGAATGTGCTATTCATATCCGATCTATATAGTAGATTAAGCTTAGTTTGCATTTTTTGTTTATTTGGTAGGTAATCAGCTTCGATCTGTTTGCTATCCCTTATAATTACTTAAAATCTATCTTTTGTAGTTAATAAATTTCTTTTTACTTTGTCTAAAATTAGTGTGTGGGAATCATAACTCAGGGCAGAAAGTTGTATATTCCTCTCCACATTGAGGGAGGGGGTGAATTTCATGAGCTTACGCTGTACAGTTCCCTGTGCGGTGCAAGTCGGTATAATTTTGGGTTTACACTCTAGAAGGGGTGCATGCCTGAGTAGCTGGGAAGTTCCCTAGCTGGAGCCTTCCCATGCAGGGGCTTGTCAGAGCATCTGCATGCAACTGCAGCTGGGTGTGACCCTACCTGTATGTGTGCTGGTAAAAGTGCAGGCTGGAGCCTGGAGAGAGCTTGGCAGCTTGTCACAGCACTACAGTGTAAAAGGGAGCCCAGGCTGGTGGGTCAGGGGGGGGCTCAGTGGTATCCCAGTTCCAGGTGGCACCCATCACAGCGATGATATAGCAAATCCCACTTTGGTGGAAATGGGATTAGAATTCAGGAGTTTTTAGCTTCCAATCCTGTGCTGTCTCTTTGGAGTGAAGAAACATTTTGATTTAAAAAGGAACAGTTAGATGTTTTAATTTTGCTTCTTATTCAGTCTGCTCCTGTACCCATTGAAATTGGTAGCAAAACACTCATGAACTTCAGTGGATGAAGAATAAGACTCAACATGATTAAGAGAAGTTTTGACTAATTAAAGATGGAAACAAAACCTAGTAAAGCACAAAATTTCAGAGGATATGGACATAGAACTTTACTAGTAATTTTTTTATGACTAAATATTGTGGCACTGGGCTTTTTAGCCATTATTCTAAAGCAATAGTGTATTCCAGAGTTTCCCTAATAGAGAGGTAAATGCTGTCTATATTCATAATATGGAACTGGCCTATAAAATGAAAGGCAACTGAGATTTGAATAATGTTTCTTTCCCACCAAGTAAAAGAAATGAATGATAAAATAAAAACCCTTAAAAATATCACTCTGGAAATGAGGTAGAGAAGAATTAAAAAAAACAAGTATACTTCACACTAAATTTAATATATTAAAGGAAAAATATGCATCTAGAACTGAAATATTAAGTGTATATGGAAATGAATTCTATTTAATAATACATATCTTACTTTTATGTATAATACAGTAGTGAAAATATTATTGCCATTTAATAATTTCATAGATTACATATGAGTGCATATATATAATTTGGAGAATGGGGAAAAGGAGAGAGAAACAAATTGCATTAAAAACATTGTAATGTAAGGAATATTATAGTATAGAATGCAGTTTTAAGTAATGACAAATTCAAGATTTCTCAAAACATCTTACAAAGTAAGGCCTCAGTACTGAAATTGGATCTGTACAGACTTTAATCAGGCCTGCTATGGAGTCCACCTAAGTGGATCCAATTGCAGAATTGGGACCCAATTATTAAAAATGGGTAGAGCAGTAATTATGGGTCCAATCCTGCCCCTGTTAAAGTCAATGCCAAAACCCTCATTGACTTCAGCGGTATAGAAATCAGCAGATTTGAACCAGTGAGTTCATTATAATGCCCTTGCACCCTATACTTCATTCAGCCTTGGGGCAACTTCCCAAAAGATAAACCTCTTGCTTGACTCATTGACATAATATCTCCCAGTGACGTTGCACCCTATAATGCTTTATAGAAATATGCTTATGAGTGTAAATATGACATAACTGGAATATGTTTTATACTAGATATGCCATGTAACATATCTCTGCAAAGGTTATGATCTACTGAATATATTCATCCTATTTGTATGCATGTATCATTTTTGTATTCAAAGTTATGAATATTGGCTATGTACTTGTTTGATTTTAAGTAGCCTCAGTGAAGCATTTGGTCAGCTTCTTGAGAAAAGACTATTCTCAGTAAGTGCCCAATCAAGAAACACTTAAGCTGACAATGAACTTTGAGAGATGCCAATCCACATCTGAGCTTTCCTGGGAATGTGCCGTCGGCCTGTAAAGTTCTGAGTCGTGTATGGACATGTGACTTGCCCATGAGACTCCAAAACTCCATTTTGCAGCTGGATTCTGCATAGGAGAGAGGAAGGGGTTTCCACCCACAAGAGAAAGTCTATTTAATCCCATGGAAACCCCTCCATTTTGTCTTCAGCTGGCTCAAAAGATGGCCTCTCCACCCCAAAGGATGCCAGAAGGAAACTGGAACAAAGGACAGTAACTACAGGGGTGTGAGTGATTGCTGGACCCAGACTAGGAGGAAGTCTAGTCTGTAAAAGAGGCTTATTGGAACATCTCTGGGGGTGAGATTTACTTGCATTTAGTTTTCACTGTATTAGGCTTAGACTTGCATGTTTTATTTTATTTTGTTTGGTAATTTACTTTGTTCTGTCTATTACTTGGAACCACTTAAATCCTACTTTTTGTATTTAATAAAATCACTTTTTACTTATTAATTAAGCCAGAGTATGTATTAATACCTGGGGCAGGGGGACAAACACTGTGCATATCTCTCTATCAGTGCTATAGAGAGCGAACAATTTATGAGTTTAGCCTGTGTATAAACTTTATACAGGGTAAAACAGATTTATTTGGGGTTTGGACCCCATTGGGAGCTGGGCATCTGAGTGCTGGAGACAGGAGCACTTCTTAAGCTGTTTTCAGTTATGCCTGCAGCTAGTGGGGGACGTGGTTCAGACTTGGATCTGTGTTTGCGGCAGGCAAGTGTGTCTGGCTCAATCAAGGCAAGGTACTGGAATCCCAAGCAGGGAAAACGGGCTCAGCGGTAATCCCAGCACATCAGGTGGCAGTTCCCAAGGGGGTCCCTGTGACTCAACCCATCACACTCCTTACCTACAACTCTTGATTCTGTTTGTAAAACCAGAATTAAAATGCACTGCATTTGTGCTGTAAAATGAAAGTGTAGTAGCATCCTGCAACCAAGCCCTTTTGTTGAGTCATTGCTTGTACTCTCAGCTGAATAACCTTCACTTCTCAGTAAAAGTGACAGTTTACAATAAAACCTAGTAATTACTGTACAAATTCTAGCACACCACTTCACTTTCTCTTCTCTGGGTCAAACCCAAGTGGAAGTTTGGTCTGAGAAATGAATGTAAGATTTGGCCTTTAGTTGGTTTTCAAATATATTTACTAAGTGTGGATTAGAATTCCTTGGTCAAAATACAAAACCAAAAGAAATTAATTTTAAATTCATTAAAGTGACAGTCTAAAATAAAAGAATTCTGATACAAGACCTGATCTTGAAAGTTGCTACTTGCATAATCTTTATTTTCTTTGTGCTCTTGGTGCATGAAGTATATGAAATGAAACTAGTCCTGTTATTTTCTAAAACATTTTTAACATGACAAGATAACGGAAAATAAGTTTAAGGGCTTATGTTGTAAAAACTATATAATAAACCAATGTTTTCTACAAATATTAACTTTTACATGTCAACTTTGTTATGTATGGTGTAATGTGGTATTTTTTCCCTGCTGATAGGTTGCTGTATGTAATAAGTTATGCTTGCAATGTCAGAATGGGTGTCTTGCAAAAGCTAAATAAATAAAAAGTGACTTAGCTTTTATCTACCTTGCAGCAGGTGAACAAATAAGGTGACAGTGAAATAAATTATTTTTCCTGCCAGCTAAGCATGTCATCAAACCTTCTTACGCAAGTAATGAAGCAGTGAAACAATATTTTGTTTGCTTTTCACCTCTGGTGTAGGAGGTTCAAATAAAAAAGGAAGGCAACACTTCAATTTTAAGGCAGCTACATGATATTTTGGCCTCTCTACCAGGTCATGTGTCACCTTCCCTGTTAAAACAATCTGAAATAGTTTTGGATTATCTTGTCATCAATATTGCCTCTTAGCAATTCTTAGAATAACTTGTAATGAATGCACATGGACTACTTCTTTGGGTCTGGGTCATGGACATTTTATTAAAAGAACAATGCTGTGTTTAAAAGTGGCCATCTTCTGCAAATATTCAGATTCAGTATTACAAAAAACAAACATAAAATGCAGATGGAAACAATATATTTTCCTAGGCTTATTCATGTCTTTGTTCATTCTTATCCATGATCCTCCATGATTATGTCTGGAGTGTATGAGTGAGGGGGTGCAACCTGATGCAGCATACCTTTAGAAATTTTCTCCCGTTAAGAGGCTCATGATGGTACTCTTCTGTTACTTTGGTAGCATTCCAATGTTGATTTTCTGTCTGGATTCTTCAGTACTCTATTGTCATATTGCACTACCAGTCTAACACTGCAGAAAAACTTTACGATATGTACACCTGACATCTTTGAAAATGAACAGAGTGCAGGTGGAAGGAAGTGTGTGGAATGAAATACTGGGCTATCTTGAGCTCTGGGGTAAGTGGACACAACGCCATTAAACTCAATGGAGTTGTCTGCATACACCAGGGCTGAATTTGGCCCAGCTACTATAGACATAATAAATTTATACTGAATTTTTCTCTGTTGTAAAAATCAGTTTAAGGATGAATCCAGTTTACATCCTCTCCCTTGCTTATCATTGGCAAAATCTAAATGGTTTGTTGGCATTATTTCAAAATTTTGGGATGAAGTTGTGGTTTCTTCTTGCATGAGATAGTGGTCCTCAATTTAGAGTTCTTTAATGGATAGTGGTGACTTTCTCCTGTTATGAATGATGATGAGAGGGGATTAGATGATCGTGAGCCTAAAGTTATTTGTGATTCTGCTGTTCTGTTGTAAATTAAGCCCCAGAATGCTAGTGTAAGATAAATGGTCACACTGGTTCAAATTCTGGATTCTGGCTATTGACTACCGACTCCTGCTGTAGCCACTAGGCATGACTGCCTACATCTCAGTCACTGTTTGGGAGATTACATGCTACTTCACACCCTTAATTTAAGCTGTTTTCTGGAGGGCATCAGTAAAGCTGGATGGAAAACAGTTTTGCCATCCCACAAAAATTTGAGATTTCAAAAAAAAAAAAAAAAAAAAGGTACCCTTTCACATTGGATGGAACGGAGACCTTTCAATATTTTCTGTAAAAAACAAGAGCCCTCCCCAAAACCAAGCTAGACTAGCCAATGGCCCCGTGGTTAGGACACTCATTTGGAATATAGGAGTCTCAGGCTCAAGCAGAGTAGGGATTTCAACCTGGGTCTCTGACATAAGTTCTCTCTAATCATTGTGCTAATGGTTACTCAGTAGGTTTATTTCTCACTGTTCTGTTTTGACCAGAAATTTAATCCTGGACTTGAGGAAACCTTCTAATAGAAACTGACCTGTGAAAAGTTTCAGTTTTGAAAAAAAAAATCAGCATTTTCAGATTAAAATCTGATTAATTGAAAAACACCCAAGCAGCTCTGGTTAACAGAGCCTGTGTGAAGGAGTAGAGTTGTATGGTGTCAGGGAATGTTCTGGGTGATCTTTTTGATGGAGGGAGTTAAGGCTTTTCAGGAGAAAGTTGTGTGGTGTGTGAGGGGGTGAAAGTAGGAGCGATTGGATAGCAAAACTTTCTTTTTTCACCAGAAGTTAGTTTTGCTCTTTGGTTGCTCAAAAGTGTTGGGTTCATCTGAACCCAAATCACCAAACAAATCTCTAGGGGTGTATAAAAGGATTGGGGCCTATCTTATAGTACCTTCCTTCTATCAGACCAGGCATCGCTCTTGCTGAGTCACTCCCTGCATTAATTCTGTCTGAGCTTTTTCAAGGAATTTAGGAAAGCAGTTTCCAACAGAGTTAGTTGTCTTATTTTAAGCCTTCTTAACAAACAAATCAGAACTGTACAGATTCTTCCCTCTAAAGTCTGCGCTGGCCCAGTAGTTCCTTCCCAAGTTTGTTCTCACACCAATAACTTCAGCAACCAAGATTTCCTGACTCTTACCTCAGAGTCTCAGCAATAAAGGAATCCACACAATCTTCTGTCTATTTGGTTTCTGGAGCAATTTCTCTCTGAAGTAGCTGCCCACTGGGGGCACAGTCCCTAACCTCACAGCTTTCTGAAGAGTGTTGCAGTCCCCCTCTATTTCCTTCTGTCCTCTTTTATAATGGCCAGCTAATAAGTTCCAGCTTTTTCTCAGGTGCAGTGGGCAGAGCTAATCAGCCAGCCAGCCATCTGTAGGCCTCTGATCCCAGAGTAAGAGTATACCTTATATTTTCACAGGGCATAAAACCCAGGTGAACTGAATGTACCAATTCCGGTTTATTGAAACAGTGTGAACTGAAACCTGTTTCTCGCAGCCATACAGTGTGACTCGAGGGGTTGTTAATGGCTGTGAAGCCTTAGATCACCACTTTGAATCCTATCCAGATCATTAGTGACTAGATGAAAAGTCATATTTTCTATCAGAAGGCTGTTTGCTGGTCTCTGTGGAAAAATTAGGTGTCATCAGTTCACTTTCTAGTGGTTAGGTCTGCACAGCATGAACTGGAAGCCTTGTTAGCAGTCTTACTAGAGGCCAAGATTTCAAACTGTCATATTCAGGGCCAGCTCTACTGTTTTTGCCGCCCCAAGCAGCGCGCCGAATTGCCGCCGTGGATGGGGGGGGGGGGGGGGGGCGTTTCCCTTCAGCAGGAAGACAGAAGCCGCTGAATTGCTGCCGCGGGCAGCTGAACATAGACGCTGCTACCGAATTGCCGCCACTGTGGAAATGCGCGTGCCGCCCTAACGGCACATGGACTGACCCCACCGTCCACAGCAGCAATTCAGCGCGCTGCTCGGGTTGGCAAAAACACACGAACTGCCGTCCCTTGCAGATTGCTGCCCCAAGCATCTGCTTGGAATGCTGGTGCCTGGAGCCGGCCCTGGTCATATTCATAAATGATCTGGAAAAAGGGGTAAACAGTGAGGTGGCAAAATGTTCAGATTGTAACTTTTTGCAGTCTGCTTTGGACTTTACTATCTTGAGTAGCTTTGTACAAAGGAATCTCACATAACTGGGTGACTGGGCAACAAAATGCGAGTGAAATTCAATGTAAATGCAAAGTAGTGCCATTGGAAAACATAATCCCAACTATACATATAAAGTGATGGGGTCTAAATTAGCTGCTACTAATCAAGAAAGAGATCTTGGAGTCATTGTGAATAGTTCTCTGAAAACATCCACTCAATGTGCAGTGGCAGTCAAAAGAGCTAGCAGAATGTTACGAATCATTAGGAAAGGGATAGATAATAAGACAGAAAATATCATGTTGCCTCTATATAAATCCATGGCACACCCACATCTTGAATACTGTGTGCAGATGTGGTTGCCCCATCTCAAAAAAGATATATTGGAATTGGAAAAGGTACAGAAAAGGGCAACAAAAATGATTAGGGGTATGGAATAGCTTACATATGAGGAGAGATTAATAGACTGGAACTTTTCAGCTTGGAAAAGAGACGACTTATGGGGGATATGATAGAGGTCTATAAAATCATGACTGGTGTGGAGAAAGTAAATAAGGAAGTGTTTAACACAAGAACTAGGGGTCACCAAATGAAATTAATAGGTAGGAGGTTTAAAACAAACAAAAGGAAGTATTTCTTCACACAATGCACAGTCAACTTGTGGAACTGTTTGCCAGAGGATGTTATGAAGGCCAAGACTATAACAGGGTTAAAAAAACAAGTTAATCAATGGCTATTAGTCAGGATGGACAGGGATGTAAAATCATGCTCTGCAGTGTCCCTAGCCTCTATTTGCCAGAAGCTGGGAATGGGCGAGAGGGGATGGATCACTTGATGACTACCTATTCTGTCCATTCCGTCTGAGGTATCTGACATTGGCCACTGTCGGAAGACAGGATACTGGGCTAGATGGATCATTGGTCTGACCCAGTAATGCCATTCTTATGTTCTTATATTCACTCACATCTAGGTCAAAGTTAAGACACATTCATAGGCCATTGCTGCTTGTGCTACATCTCTCCCTTGCATAAATTCATTGACATCTAGTTCCAATGTTGTTAGCCTAGTATCTATCACCAACAAGATACAACAGCAGTTTGTCAAATAGCTGGATATTTGTTCTTTAGTAGACAACAATTAAAATATACAACACATCTCTGAATCGAACAAAAATCACACATCATTTGAAAGTACAATGATGTTAAACATTTTAAAAAGTGCACTATGCATCTGCAAAATATGCAGTAGCACACTTGATAAAGGAAAGGGGAATGTACATACAGGTGAGGCATAGACTGCGTGTGTAGTTTCTGTTATAAATGTAGAATTGTTTTGCAAGTGCAATTCCATATTTTACACAAGCAACTTAGAAATACATTTCTGAAATGTGTCCAGTCACATCACTTTTTTCTTTCTACACACTTCTATTCTGCACCCTCCCTCACTCCTTTTCTATCATGGTATACCCAGTAACTAGGCCTCTGTCCCATACAGGCTATGCCCCCACCATCATTCACTTAAAAACCTGCCCTCAAAGAGTTATTCATCGTTCAAACCTACCCCTATTCATTTTAGCAATAATCTGGCAACACCAGAAAATACAAGAAAGTGACAGCCTAGCACTTGCAAATATACACATTTTTTTTTACTGCTTCGTTTGCTCTACCACCGTGAACACTATCCTTCAGTTATGTTTCTAAATTATTGATGCTTTTCAATAGTTCAGAAGCCCACTTCCAAATGCCCTATGCTGAAAGTTTTGACTGCATCTTTTTATCCTATCTAGAAATAGTGCAACTTATTTTTTAAGTATTTTGTATCTTAGTTATAAACTTGCAAAACAAAACAAGCAGAACGGTACCTTTCAGTTCTTTGGAAGATGGAACATTGTAGAAAGAAAAAAGAAATGCTCTCCTACAATGACAGTAACAACTATTAACCAATAGGAATATAAAACAACTTCACCTTGTTATCTCGCTGCATTCAGATGCTCATATTAGTTTTAGAAAGTATGCCGCCCACACCACAGGATCTTGCTCCTCTTTAATTTTCCCTAATTTGTGTAGTGAATAACCAAATACTCATAATGCAATTAGAAGATAATCAGGCTTGTAATTATGTTAATTGCTGGAGACTTACATCAATCCTCCAGCAAAGTGATAGGATTTCAGGGGAACTATTAACATGGAGAGAGAGGGAGAGAGAGAGAGATGGGGGAGTGGGTAAATTGATGAACAGCTTAGGCTTGTATCATTGAACAACAATGAGACTACAATGGTGCAACAAATGAAAAGGGCCTCAAGGGGAGAAGCTCAGAAAATGAGGTTTTAGGTACCAGCAAGTCAACCTCTTTTGTCTGTTTTCTTCCCATAAATAATCATGTTGTGCATCTATATTTATTGTAATAAGCCCAATTCAGAGAAATCAGATCCATAGCTGAAGAGAGAACAAAGGGGAACTGTTCAGCTAAGCAGCAGTTTTCCATGTCTCCCACACCACTGAAAGAGCCACTGTATTACCTTCTGTCCTGGTCTCCTGGGGGTATTCTTTTCTCATGGTGATGTCCAATATTACATTTAAAGCCATAACATTGCAACTTCAGTGGCTGGTCTCAGGTTTGTCATGGATCAGTCATAATCCGTGAAAAACATACAATGTGTACTTCACTGACAGAGTTTATAAAATGCCCAACAATAAAGGTGATTAAAAAAAAAATTATTGGCGCTCCATTTGTGTTGTAATGACCGTTTAATCCTTTTGACAGACTGTTCTCTGTTTAGTCAGCTGAAATCTGATATAAACTGTGTAACATGATTGTACTTTATTAGTGTGGTTACTCCTGAGTTTAAAATGCAGTTTTCTGTGTGTGGGTTACTTGCCCAAAGTGGCATAGCTCGCCTAACAGCTGGTTAAACTCTCTGTTTAGAGAAGTTTCAAACATATTGTATAGAGGTGGAGAAACTAGTGTTGGCCATCATGACTGTGCTCTGTTTTGCATCTGATTACTTTGTGGGTGACATTTCCAGGGCTAATGCTTCTAAAGAGTAAATCTCTGTTGACCACACATGCAGGTTAAGGTAAATTAAGCAAGAGAAAATCCTAACATGTTACTAAGATATTAAAAATGAGAGAGAACCCCCAAATAAAACAAGTAAGCAATTATGTGCTGCTGTTTTGTCACATGCTTTATAATCCAGGCTTGCAAATTTGACATTTTATTTACTAGTTCTACTAGTTCTACTAGTTGTCTTTTTTATTTAAATGTATGTACACACAGTGTTCAGATAAGCCAAATGCATGTACAAGATTTGATTAACACTGAGTATGCAATGGTGTGTGAGAGTACATAGTGATCGTATTACCTTTCCCACAACCATACAATAACATTTATTTTTATGTAGTGCACCCCTTTCATACTTGGGATTACAAAATTCTTTATACAGAAAGTGTCAATAATACACTAAAGAGAAGATGAAAGTTTTAAAAGAAAGATTTAGAGAGGAAATGACCTTTTCTTATATGGAGCTTCTGTGACTGCTCCTGAGTTTGTGTTTTAATGTGCTGAATCTTTATCATATTCCCTTCCGTGATGTCAGTAGTTATTCTTTCATTTGTTACTTTTGAGTTAATATGAGGAGCCTGATCGCTCACTCCTGTGGGAAAACCCATGAAGCAGGGGCTCTGGAACAGTTTTTATGGTGGGGGTGGTCACAGCCATCGAACAAAACTATCAACTCTGTATATGATGGAAGCCATGTGTTCCATTGCTATTATTACTTCAAGCCAGAGTCCCCAGCATCCCTACATGGGAGGGGCCTAAAAGGACAAACACTCTGCAACTCTCCTAGAGGTTTCTCCCCAGTTGCCCCACCCCTGGGAGGGGGGGCGCTATTTACCTCTTCATGGAAACAGCTATATGGCTCATCCAACCTAATAGCCTCTTTCCCTTGCACTCCACTAGATCCACAAAGATCCTAGGGGCTCAGCATGAAGCTCCAGCACTCCTTCTTTGTTCTGTCAACCTCTACTTGCTACTCCCTGGCAGCACAGCAGGCCCTGGGATCCCCTCGGAGGCGGATTTCTTCTGTGGAGTGGAGGAGGGGAAACATAAATCTAACACAAGCCTACTATGTATTACATTTCCTTACTGAGCTCTCTAGATCTACTGGGAAGAGAGAACTTTCCCCAGACCACCCCTGGCCTGCCCCCACTGGTGTATGCTATGTTTCATGGAGAGCCTGCTGCAGGGTCCTGCTGAAGATGGGATGCCAAGCTGACATGTATAAGGCCTTCACACAGCTTTCTCTGCCTCTCCAAGGTCTTACCACTGGGTCTTTCTACAAAATTGGACAATTGGACCTTCATATTTATTTATTTGTGTTATTGTCGCACCTAGAGTCTCAGTCCTAGACCAGGACCCCCATTGTGCTAGGTGCTGTACAAACACAGAACAAGAAGCCCTTGGCCTGAAGAGGTTACAATCTATGTATAAATCCAGAGACAACAGATGGATACAGACAGACAGGGGAGAACAGGGAAACAAGAAGACAAAAATTTTCATCACGATAAGCACTGGTCTCAGCACACCAGCAGCCTAACCATTGTCAAGTTTTTTGTAGGCCTCATAGCAAAGTAGTTTTAAGAAGGGTTTTCAAGGAGAATAACGAAATTGTTTTGCTGATGTTTATGGGAAGTTTCTCCCAAACAGGAGAAGCAGCGTGGGAGAGAGAACAAAAGTGCTTGTTTGAAAATTTAACAAGTGGGAATAGAGACCAGCATAAGGGCTGATTGGAAGTGTGAGGTTACTTTTTGATGCTGAATGAGATATAAGAAGAGTGAAGATAGGTCATAAAGAGCCTTGAAAGTGAAGACAAGTAGCTTATATTTGATTCAATAGAGAACAGGGAGCCAGTGAAGGGATGCAAAGAGAGGGATGACATGGTCAAAGTGATGGGCTGGGAACATGATCTTTGCAGCAGCTTTCTGAATGGATAGCAGTGATGCAGAATTGCATTTGTCAAGATCAGTAAATGAGATGTGAGCTGATAAGAGCTTGGACAAATAGTGTTTTAGCTGTGTCAATGGATACGAAAGGCCATGTCTTTTAGAGATGGTATGCAGATAGAATCTGCAAGACTTAGACATAGGTTGGATGTGACAACTCTAGCTGACTTCAGTGGTAGTACCATTATTTCTGAAAAGCAGGCTGTAGGTGTCAGAAGTTAGCCACCCAAAACTGACCAACCCATAACTACCCTGTTTCCCCGAAAATAAGACAGTGTCTTATATTAATTTTTGCTCCCAAAGATGCGCTAGGTCTTATTTTCAGGGGATGTCTTATTTTTCAGAAATGAAAAATGCCTTATTATCGGTGGATGCCTTATTATCGGGGAGGTCTTATTATCGGGGGGATGCCTTATATTACAACGAGAGGCAAAACTGTAAGTAGGCCTTATTTTCGGAGGATGTCTTATTTTCGGGGAAACAGGGTAGTAGACACTTTTAAAAAAATGTTGTCATTAACTAACCTCTCTTGACTTTATGCAGTGTAATTGTAGCCGTGTCGGCAGGGCTGGCTCCAGCGTTTCTGCCGCCCCAAGTGGCAGGGAAAAAAAAAAAAGCCACGATCGGTGGTACTTCAGCGGCAGCTCCATCGCGCCGCTTCATTCTTCGGTGGCAATTCAGCGGCAGGTCCTTCCCTGAGGGACCCGCAGCCGAATTGCCGCCAAAGACCCGGATGTGCCTCCCCTTTCCGTTGACCACCCCAAGCACCTGCTTGCTGCGCTGGTGCCTGGAGCCGGCCCTGTGTGTCGGTCACAGGATATTAGAGAGAGAAGGTGGGCAAGGTAATATCTTTTACTGGACTAACTTCTGTTGTTGAGAGAGACAAGCTTTTGAGCCACACAAAGCTCTTTTTCAGGTCTCTTCTGATGTGAAGAAGAGCTCTGTGTGACTTGAAACTTTGTCTTTCTCACCAACAGAAGTTGGTCCAATAAAAGACGTTAACTCACCCACCTTATCTCTCTCTTGACTTTGTCTGCTAAATGGGCATAATAACACTTATCTACCTCATGTTGTTGTGAAAGTTAATTATTCAGTGTTTGTATAGTACTTTGAGATCTTCAAGTGAAAGCTACTATATAAGCAAAGTATTATTTTATTAAAATTTTTGTTAGATATAGTAGTAGATAGTAATGTAGCATCACTTACAATATTATAATTTTAATTCATGATGACTGCTGGTTTTGCTGCGCTCTAGTTTATGGTTTTATGATAAGGATGAGTGAGGGTGGGTGGTGTGTTCATTTGTGTCTTGGAGCTTGTGCTGGGGTATTTTGTGTTGCTTTTTATGGTGGGTGGATGTGGTTTTTTGGGGGGGTTGTGCATTTGGATGTTGTGTGTGGATGGAGCTGGGAGATTTGTGCCAATTTGTGCACATGGCAAATGAGGGTTGTGTGCTGCAGTGAAGAGTTATGTGTGTCTGGGGTTATTGTGCTGTATTTGAAGAACTGTAGCGGTTAATCCAAGTGTTCCACCATCTGTGCTGTCTCATACAACCAATGAAACTGTTGCATGCCAATTAGCTGTACTGTCAGAAGTATTGATTGGTTGAGTTACCTCTGATATCACAATAGGCACATGCCTTGCTGTCTCACGGGTATAATTCATAAAGTCAGAATGGCAATGGACAGTAACAAACTGCCAATCCCAGTGATGTTTGAACCTGGCAAAACTCTGAACAAAAAGAGCTCTCGACCATGCTTGTAGCTGTTTCCATTGCTTCACACTGACTCGGACATTCTAAGCTTCAGAATGACACACAAACAAGTGACAATCCTGAAATCTTATTATATCGATTCCAGAATCATAGGTGTGAATAATATTTTAAAAAATACTCAGGACAAGACTTTTTCCTAGTGTAACTTTACTGACTTCTGTGGAGTTATGTGAGGAATGAATTTGCCTCACAGGTTCTTGTCTAATTCCAACTGGACAGATACATACAATTAAAGGATGAAGCAGATAGAGCGTTCCATCAGCAATGATAGGCTAGGTGAAAGAAGTGAGTTTCAAGCAGAAATGTGCAGGAAAGCAAGGCTTTCCCTAGGTTTTAGGCCAACGACCCTTAAACCTGGGCTTATATGTGCTTTGAATCTAGATTTGCTTGTTTGGTTGGACAAACCCTCACTTCACTATTTTGCAGTCTGGATGCAGTTGATGTCCAGGTTGCAGAGCTCAGGTTTTGATTGTCCTCCAGTGCCATCCCACAGTTCCACAGGCTTGTATTTTCCATCCCTTTCTGCCTACACTACCCTTTATTCTACATGTAGATGCTTCCAATAAGGGACTAGATTCAGTCTTGTATCAATGTCAGGAAGGAAAACTGGGAGTTGTCCATTATGGGTGAAGAACACTAACTGCAGTTGAGAATTATAACCTTTCCTCAGGAAAGCTGGAGTTTCTAGCCTTGAAATGGGCTGTAACTAACAAATTTTGTGACTACCTCTAGTGTGCACACTCTTTTCATGGTTTACAGTGATAACCAGTTACCTACGTCTTCACCTCTGCCAGTGTAAACACCACAGCACACTGGTGAGTTGCAGAATTCTCTGACTTTAACTTCAATGTTAAATATCATCCAGGGAAATCTAATGTGAAGGCAGAAGTTCTATCCAGAATGCCCCTTGATATGGAAAAATATGACAGAATGCTCATAAGAGACAAGTAAAGATGTTAAGGCTGTTTTGGATGTACAAAGAGATGAAAAGGTTAGCAGCTGGTAAAGGTTAGCAGATGGAAAGGTTAGCAGCTTGGTTAGCAGCAGGGTACTGCCAGTTCTTTGGTAGTAGGAGACTTCTCCAGGCATTAAATCCACCATAAAGCCTATTCCATGAGAAGACGTTTTGGCAGCACAGAAGGAACTTCCAGTGATTGTTAATATTCTTCATGATACATTCTTGGGGCACAAACCAAATCACCAAGAGAACACAGGAGGATGTGGTAAGATCTCTGCCCTGATGCATGAATGCTATTTGTTGCATTTTGATAAAGATGGAATACTTCATTGGAATACCAAGTTACAAAATCAACTGTTATTACCCGAAAAATACAAAAGGCAGGTAGGTAGTCATTTAAGTTAAGTGCCAATGTTGATGCAAGAACAAATGGATATAAACTGGCCATAAACAAATTTAAATTTGAAATTAGATGAAGGTTACTAACCATCAGAGGAATGAAGTTCTGGAACAGCTTTCCAAGGGGAGCAGTGGGAGCAAAAAACCTAACTGGCTTCAAGACTGAGCTTGATAAGTTTATGGAGGGGATGATATTATGAGACTGCCTACAATGGCACGTGGCCCATCTGCAACTGCTAGTAGCTAATATCTCCAATGGCCAGAAATGGGAGGGCTCTGAGTTACTACAGAAAATTCGTTCCCAAGTGTCTGGCTTGTGGGTCTTGCTGATATAAGCAGTGTCCAACTGATTTCCATATTTGGGAGCAGGAAGAAATCTTCCCCTGGGTAAGGTTGATAGAGACCCGGGGTTTATCACTTTCCACTGCAGCATGGGGCACGGGTCACTTGCAGGTTTGAACTAGAGTAAATGGTGGATTCTCTGTAACTTGAAGTCTTTAAATCATGATCTGAGGACTTCAGTAACTCTGCCAGAGGTTATAAGTCTGTTACAGGAGTGGGTGGGCAAGATTCTCTGGCCTGCAATGCGCAGGAGGTCAGACTAGATGATCACGATGGTCCCTTCTGGACTTAAAGTCTATAAGTCTATATCAAGAACTACATGAAGAGATGGGACTCTTAGAAGCAGAGCAAGTAATCAGTCTGCAAGAGATTGGTTTTATTGACCACAGATGAAGAGAGGCATCAAACATTTTGTCATTAGAGTCTGTACAAAAGAAACCTCATCAACCTACCCTCTCTCCATTAACTAACATAATTACAACAGAGCCATCTGAAATTCTTTCAATATACTTCATGCTTCTAGACAGAAGGAGGATATGAATACATCTTAGTCCTAGTCAGGACTGGCTCCAGCTTTTTTATCACCCCCAAGCGGCGAAGCGAAAAAAAAAAAGATAAAGCCGGGATTGGTGGCACTTTGGCGGCAGCTCTACCACACCGCTTCATTCTTCGGCAGCAATTCGGCGGCGGGTCCTTCGCTCCTTCGGACCCGCTGCCAAATTGCCGCCGAAGACTCGGACGTCCCACCCTTTTCCATTGGCTGCCCCAAGCACCTGCTTCCTTCGCTGGTGCCTGGAGCCAGCCCTGGTCCTAGTGGATCACTTCATTAGGTTTGTCCAAGTCTACTCCACCACCAAGTCAGTAAAGATTGTGGCTAACAAGAGCTTCAGTGACTTTGTTTTAAAATTTGGTTTCCCTAAAATGAATTATCATGACCAATGGACAGAGTTTGAAAATAATTTATTCAGAAGGTTACAGCACTACTATAAAATTGAAACATCTTAAACAATCTGATACCACCCATAATGGGCAAGTAAAAAAGCTGAACTGAACTATACTGGCTGTGTTGAGAACTTTGTCAAGAAGAACAAAAATCAAACTGGAAGGACTCACTTAATAAAATAATTTATGCCTATAACTGTACTTGAAATGAGGCTACAGGGTCCTTACCCTTCTATTCATTCTATGAAAGATCTTAACATTTGCATATTGGCATTGCATTTGGTCTACTATAAATGCTGAATCTGTACCTCAGGACAATAAAATTACATTGAGAAATGGAAACAGCCGATGAAAGAAGCTTATGCACTGGCATCAAAATATCTACACAAATCACTCTGATCAGAAAGTGTATGGTGCTGCCCTCTTGTCAGGTGACTAAATACTTGTCAGGAATCTTTCAGAGAGAGGGGGAACACACAAATTGCAATCTAACAGGGAAGATAAAATTAATGTAGTATTTGAAAGGAAAGGGGATAGTCCAGTCTATGAAGTACAAGCAGAAAATGGAAAAGGAGATGATAGAGTTTTTCACTGCAATCTTCTACTTTCTTATGGCACCTTAGAGACTAACAAATTTATTAGAGCATAAGCTTTCGTGGACTACAGCCCACTTCTTCGCGGATACAGACTAACATGGCTGTTACTCTGAAACTTCTACTTTCTTGTGACTTCTTAATTTACCCTTGAATATATGAAAGCCCTCCAAGTCACCACAGCAAAAGACACAGAGAACAAGGCAAACTAGCACAATAGGAAATCAAAATGAATGCAGAGATTCAGTCTCTAGTGATTATGATAATGAGAGTGAAGATGAACTACATTACGTGATGTTACCAGATACTGCCCATGGCACAGAGGCTCTGAATCCAAAGGCAGAAACATTTCATCCACAAGTGGGAAATGAGGATGTTGTTGATTCTGTAAACTTGAAAGTTGCTGATCATACTGATGTGACACTCATGCCAGCTGTTGAAAGACCAAAATGAGACCATAGTACCTGAAACCAGGAGCTCACAAGATGACAGATCACCAGAACAACCCACGGATACTCAAGGTTGTCTGACTAGAGAGAGAAGAAGCCCACAGATATTGACATATGAACAGGTAGGAACACCTGATTATCAGTGTTTAAATCCAACTGTAGTACTGGTGAATGTGCCATGAGGTTAGCCTCATGTTTGTCACATGCCATACCTAAATAACAATTTGCTGTTTTGAGAGAAAGACAATGTGGAGGACGTATATGTTTCATTGGACCAACTTCTGTTGATGGAAGGGACAAGCTTTTGAGCTTCACAGAGCCCTTCTTCAGGTCTGGCAAAAGAAACCAGAGGGTTCAAGCTAAATAAAAGGTGAGACATATTGTTAACCCTAAGGGGTTCAGATGTTGTAGGAGACCACTTAAAGTGAAGTGGGCAATTAACACCTCTGCAGTCATAGGACAATGGAGGATTACTAGACAGCAGGGTGTGTTTCAAGTTGTTATAATGGGCCATAAAACTAGTGTCTCTGTTAAATCCATGGGTTTTCAGGGTCCAGCAGAGCTATGAATCTAAGTTCCCAGGCTTGTCTTTTGAAGATATTGCACAGATTTCCTTTGAGGATGAGGACTGAGAAGTCAGATACAGCGTGCTTGCTTTGTGAAAAGTGTTCGCTCATGGGGTGTTTTTGTCTTTTATCATTTTTCTGTGTGAGTTCATTGAAGAATATAGTGATTGTCTGGTTTCACCCACAGGTATAGTTGGTGCATTGATGCACTGGATGAGGTATTACATATGTAGTTGTGATAGCCATGTGTAGAAGCCACCACCTTCTAAGGGTCATGGATCTTGAAGGGTGTGTTGTGGGAAGTATTGATCATCCCAGCGGTGAAAGTATATTTGCAGGTTTTGCATCTGCTGTTTTGGCAACGTCTGGTGCTGCTTTGAGTTGGTGTGTCCCCATCTTTGGGGGAGCTTGCTTCTTATGATGAGGTTGGCAAGGCTGGGGATTGTTTGAAGGCCAGAAGAGGGATGTTGGGAAAGATTTTTTTCAGGACACGGTCCCCATCAAGTATGGGTTGTAATTGTTTGATGACAAAGGAATTACACTTGCCATACATCATCTGTATCACATGGACATGCTAATAAGTCATACTGATGGACTGAATGTTGTATATTTTGTTATCAGAAATGTCAAGATGACATTACGTTTATGAGGGGAGAGTGTAGCACTCATGAGAGAATGTACTCTGTCCCTTTAAGGATTGGAGACTTGCTGACCAGGAAAAAGCATGGGGAAAATGTTGTGATGCATAATGCGGTCCCAGGAGTGTTGATTTTGTTGTGTTCTGGTGAGACTGAGCTAGTGTTGGGCTTATCTGGCTACATTTGTTTGGATGTTTTATATTAAGCTTAATAAAACCTTGGTTTTAAAAGCATCGCTGGACTGGAGTATAACAGATGCACCTGAAACCAGCATCTGTACAATCGTATCTCTGAGAGGCTGGCAGGGGGTTCAAACAGACAGCCGTGAAGTGTTGAGAGAGAATCAGAAATCCCTAAGGTGGCCTCCCTCATGTGGAAGTTCTGGATCTATTGCTAGTCCTCACATGAGCCTGCGACACCTTGCTAGTTTTCCTGCACCAGACGTGCCAATCTGCATCTGAGGAATCTGCAGGGATTGCAGCGAGCATCAGCTGTCTCCACTCTGCCATGTTAACATCCAGCTGGTATGATCTCCTTGCCAAGATCTGCCACCACCTTCTAAGGGTCACATACCACTGCTGAAATGTCCTTCACCATGTTTCATAACCTCTGTTTACGTTCTGCTACATAAACACTGCAGCCAAAAGCAGGCACAGTTTATGGCTTGGCACCAGTCAGAATGGACAGAAGTGAGGAGAGGCAGAGCTGGAAGAGGCTCAGCTAACTGTGTTGGCAGGCTAAAACCACTTCCATACAGGGGGTCAGGAAGGACAAACAAGTGCTCCCACAATACACCATGAAACAATTTTTAGAGTGGCTGGGGGGAGGGATAGCTCAGTGGTTTGAGCATTGGCCTGCTAAACCCAGGGTTGTGAGTTCAATCCTTGAGGGGGCCACTTGGGGATCTGGGGCAAAATCAGTACTTGGTTCTGCTAGTGAAGGCAGGGGGCTGGACTTGATGACCTTTCAAGGTTCCTTCCAGTTCTAGGAGATAGGATATCTCCATTTATTTATAAATGAGAACGGTGTTAAGAACCCTGGGATACTGCCCAGAAATTCTGGTACTTAACCCAGGCCACTGCAGTGCCAGTGTAGACAATGGCTACCTGGGTATGAGTTATGCAAAGCTCTGCAGGATGGACACTGGCCTATGGGCTTGGCCAGCCTGGGTGCCCATGCCCAGGAGCCCAGACTTGGTTAAATTGTGTAGTGAAGACATACCTGTATCATGTAAAAAGCAATTAAGCTCTTTTATGGAGTAGATAAACAACTGGATTCTCTGCCAAAACCTTAGACCATATGCAGGAATCTGCACTATGTAGGTGATAGGGTGTCACTGGGTGCTGGGTAGTGTTGGATAACCTGTGGGGAGGGGAGAAGAAGTGACAGAAACACCACAGAGAGGGCAGCAGAAACCTGCAGCCAGCCAGAGAACACTGAGAAAATCTAAGAACGATAGAGAGAGAGAGAGAGAGAGAGATTGAGCTTTGGGGCAGAATGCTGGCTGCAAAGAGGCTTGGAACTGTGAGCAAAGAAACTGGCTACTGTTTGCTTTCTACTGTATTGCGGGATACAGGATTTTATGTACACTTTTTGTAAATAAATAGGTTGTATCGAAGAAATACCTGATTCCATCATCAATTTCTCTTCCTAAAGGAAACAACCTGCATGATACTGAATATTGGCTAACCACTCAGATCAAAAGGGGTAACACTATTTTTTATTAAATTCAAATATTTACTGTATTAACAATTCAATTGCAATTCAGTGTAGCATTACTTAAGAATTCATACGTCTCTCAGATATTTTAGCTCTTTTATCTTATTTGAGTTACTCAAAAAGATGCTTGCAAATTCAGTTTTAGGAGGTTGCTTTAAAAAAATGGTGGTTTGGGGGGGAAAGGCTAGATATTTCCAAGGTTTCCGGTAGATTTGAGTCATTGCATACGGTTGCCATGTTTATTTATTGTTTTATTTAAAAAGTTAATAAAATATTTTAAATGGTCCTCTTTTGGATTTAGAGTGATATCTAGACTTAAATAAAAAGAAGACTAGTAGAATAGAAAGTAAAAAGAATCTCTTCCCTCCCTCTCCAGCACATTTTCAAAAGAACTAGAATAAAATTCCTTCAAATTTTACCCAAATTTCCTGTATATTTATCTTGTTTCTGCTGCCAGGTTTCTTCATATTGTGCCAGCTTCTCTCTCTTGATGCTAGTTAATTTTTCCATACATCAAATGCTTCACACCTGATTAGACCAGCTTTGCACTGCAAGTAGGATAGGGCACTGCCAATCTGCTGTGACTACAAGCCAGACTATCTGTTGGAGATTTTGGCTCAGTTTGGAGGCTCTCGTAGCTACACTATGTACAGAATAATCAATTTCCATCAAGACAAGATACATTTCAGATTGGGTCTTATCTCTTGAGATCATCATAATATAATTAAAAATCACTCTCAAGAAATCTTATTGGTTATTTTCACCAGCTGTGCCTTAGGTCATTCATTCTATTCTTTGGACGACAACAGTTCAACCCATCTTAAAGTATTTTCAGCAGATATTAAAACTTTGAAACAGAATTTTATATCTTGTTTCTATCTTAGTGGCCTACTGAAACCTTTCTAGTCTTGTCCCAGGTCGGTGTCTATTTATTGCTAGGGTGTTTTTTAGATCTGCTTGCTTCAGCTTTGTCATAAATCCATAATTGCAAAATATTTGTTTTTCTAGCAGTCTTTTGCAAAACAGATTCAAGGCTGAAATCTGAAAAAGGTTAAAATTTGTATCTTTAAGGAATTAAACATGAGGATGATATTCTTCTCTCTCAGCAGAAATAATCTCACTCCAGTACAAATAAATCTCATGTATAATTCCTTCTCTGAGCTGTGTACTAAATGCAAAATGGAGACAAGGGATATTATGTATATGGTTTGCTCATTTAGAAAAATTGCAAAATTCCAGGTCAATGTTACTGTATAAATGCAAAGATTTGTTGGATCTGATTGGTTTATTTATTCAGTCCTAGTATTTTCCATTTTGGAGCTATATAGATATGTGAAGTTGCCTGTCTTTAAAGAAAGCACCCTTACTATCTTCAAACCACAACTCAACACCTCCCTATTATTTATATTCTCCTTCTGGATACCTCAGCCAAGATTCTGACAGCACACTCCTCAGTCCTTGTAAGAAGTGGCAAACCTCTCCATACATTCCTTGTCATCTTAGGTCCAAATTGTGAGTAGCCCTTGTATGCCTGCTTCGGGGTGGAGAGGAGCAAGAAGCTTCACCACCATGCTCTTATGCAACTGTACTGAGACCACAGCAGCAGCCCCTACACTCCCAGAGAGCACAGGAACTACTCTCTCCTGCTGAAAAGGAACAAGGATGAAGCAGGCTCTGCCCTTCCTTCTGCACCAGACAGTAGAGCAGGGCTGGTGGACTAGTCATGGCATTCTGTGACATCCTAATGGATGCACATGGGAAGAGAGCATCTGCTACATAGAGCAACACTCAGGGTACGTCTATACTTACCCGCTGGTTCGGCGGCCAGCAATCGATCTTCTGGGATCGATTTATCGCATCTTGGCTAGACGCGATAAATCGATCCCAGAAGTGCTCGCCGTCGACGCCAGTAATCCTGCTCTGCGAGAGGAGTAGGCGGAGTCAACGGGGGAGCCTGCCTGCCATGTGTGGACCCGCGGTAAGTACTTTTAAGTTCGAACTAAGATACTTTGACTTCAGCTACGTTATTCACGTAGCTGAAGTTGCGAATCTTAGTTCGAACTGGGGCTTAGTGTGGACCAGGCCTCAGACAAACTCAATCCTGGAGGCATCTTCTCTCTGGTGCTTCTCCTCAGGCAATAAGACTCCACAGCAACCCATATAGAGGCTTGTGTCTTAGAAAACACAATCTAGTCCCTGTGTCTTCTTATGTGTTTGCCCAGTACCTGGCACAACAGGGTCTCAGTTCTGATTAGAGCACCAGGGCATTTCTCTATTACAAATTAGGGTAGAGCTTGTTTTCCCAAGCAAAGTCATTAGCTCTGACAGCCATCTTCCAGGAACTTACATATTCTGCAGTGCACAGACAGCACTAAAACCAGAATTTGAAGAAAGATAATACAATTAAACAGAGACTAAATAGAAGCAATAAGAGAAGCAATAGGCAGGTTTAAAACACAGATGTCCTAAGTACAAGGAAAATGACTTTGCAAGTCCAACACAGAGACAATGGCTTTTTAAACACTGACTATCTTTTGAGACAAATGCTGAAGCTAAACTATGTTCTCGCTGCTTCCCATTCCATGTTTCTTTTTCATCATCCTGCAGCAGTAAAGTAGACTGCAATTGAGAAGGCGGTGTTTACATTACTTCATGAGGGAAAGAAAACAATCCTAGACGATATTTTCACATTTCACTGACATCTTCTAATTTACTTCCTATTGAGCAACTGAGAAAACCTTGCAATTCAAAAAAGGATTTCAAACAGAACACATGTCTAATTCACATTTTCATGGATAATTATCAGACTAGATAACTGTGAGAAGAGAAGTGATTCTGTCAGTTGCTGCATCTGTACACTGTGGCAGATTAGTTTTGCTAAACATGTATAATGTTATTGTTGTATACATTAACTGTATTAAAAACCAATAACATTTTGGTGAAAAATTCTAGTCTCTAGTCTCCAGAGGAAAGGGAAGCTGCAGAGTGTTAAGAGCAGCGTAGGAGTTCTCTAGTCTATTTTTCAGGGCAAGACAGTAGTAGGAATTCTTGGGGTAATATGGCAGCAGAGCTGTTGTTCCAGCAAGGGGCACAATGCATTCTCCCACGTACTTGCTCCCATAGGCATCTGGGGGAGGCAGCTTGGTCCAGTAGATAAGGCAGTGGTGTGGGACTTAGAGGACCTAAGTTCTATTCCTAGCTCCGCTACAGGGCTCCTGAATGACTTTTGGCAAATTGCTTCACCGCTCTCTTCCCTTAAATTGTTTGGGTGGGTTTAGATCTCTTTAAAATGGAGACAGAGGCTGTAGTTAGAACTGCTAGGTGTGTGCAGACATTGTATGAGCTCTGCCATGTGTCCTTAGGTCTGATCTGCAACATCCTACTATTTCAGTTCTTGGCTTCATGACAACTGAAACTGCTCAATGTGCCAAATGTAGGGGAGGAGGGCAGTTTCTGTCATATGGAAAACTATTCACTAGAGAGGCAGTTAGAGCTATCAAATGTATTGAATAGGGTATACACCATATTTAAAGCTGGGTTTTCAGAGGTCAAAGGCTAGTGCACTAATTCCCACTGACAGTTACTCTCTAAATACAAAAAAAAAAAAAAAAAAAAAAAAGTGTTTGCACCCTCTTTGTAACTCAGGAGAAGAGGAGAAGATAGAGAATAGTAATACAGCTCTATACTATATTGAGCAAAATCAGTTTCCTTATATAAGCCAAGCTTCAGGCCTTCCCTAATAAAAATCCTGCATACCACTTTATAGCACATTTATTCTGTAGAGAAACTGACCACAAGTCCTTAATACAGCATCACTGCTGCCTATTGAGCTTTGTATTCCTATAAATGTTCCAAAGGGAAATCTGTAGGCTGGCACGGGTAGGCTGTAG
Organism: Malaclemys terrapin pileata; assembly: GCF_027887155.1. Lineage (NCBI taxonomy): Eukaryota > Metazoa > Chordata > Testudines > Emydidae > Malaclemys > Malaclemys terrapin. The sequence continues at coordinate 64,999,296 of NC_071506.1, read as the reverse complement.
TTTTAAAATATCACAGACTGGGTGGAATCCAGACTCTTGTTGCTTATTATACCGATGATCCATCTCATGGTATTCTTTACAGCTGAAATCTAATAAAGAGTAACATTTCTGAAATATTAGAAATTGGATTACAGCTTCTAATTGTCTCTTTCATAACCAAGGAAGGTCCATGTTAATAATTCTTGGCAGTGTCATTCAAAAGAAGACATCTGTTTAAGCATACATTGTCAGACAGATCTGTTCAACACAGCCTTTATTAATTTGTTGCTCTCCATGAATAAATGTGACTGCACATTTATTAAAATCTTTAGAAATGTGTAGGAACAAGCAGAAGACAAAGTAAAGTTAAATCTGAATTGGAGACATGTTGTTAAGAAAGAAATGGTTTCTTCCACAGTAGTTGGTTACTGCACTAGTCGTAATGCAATGCATTAAATCTGATATATTCAAAATGTGCCTCTTATATTCGCTGACTGAAAAAGGACAGTTCCATTTTCTTCATTGCAAAAAAGAGTCACTCATTGAAAGGTCACAGGAAACTGAGGAGTAATGTCAGGCACGCAGACTGACCTATTCAGAATATAATCAAGCCTTTAAAAAAGACAACATCAACTTTATGAAGGGTAGCAATCTTATTGTGTTCCCTATGTTTCACTAATGCAGTTAGTGTGAATAAAACCTTGAGGAAATCCTACCATTCTAAAAATAGAGAAGGTGGCTTATTACATATTGAAGCTTTAAAAACATTATAATTCAGTCACTGTCTCTATTTCACTAGCTAACAGTTTCAGCACAAGAGTGAAGGAATCATATGTTCAGTACATATGGCAGTTAGATTTTTAAAAAATTAGCTATTATTAGAAGTGAATTTAATGCTGTTGAAATGTGTAAGAATAATAGCACTGACAAATGATGCCCTCTATTTCCTGCTTCTGTAGAGCATGTAGAGCATGGGCAGTCAATCAGTTTCCCAACACTATTTATGGAGAAACCACCTTTTGGTTACATTGATTCCAATGCAACTTGTGTTGGCAGACCCAGTAAGGACACTGATTTGTCTGATGCTTGGTGCCTAGATTGGCTGATCCTAGGATTGCTACTTTCAGTGTGTTCAAAATCAAAGTAATCTCTGCCCCAGCCCTTCTCACCAAGCCACACAACCTCGAGTGACACCATGTGCACTTGGTTTAAACTAAGCCTGTTGGATGGGAGAGAGGAGGTTGGTACAGACAAGGCAGTGGGAAGGTGTAAAAGTGGAAGGAAGTGGAGGAGTCTGACTGGGTAGAAAGACAAAAAGCAAAAGTAAGGGAGTATGTGTTCCACTTATCTTTTATTGTGGAGCATAATTTCTCCCTCTTGAGGAGAACTGTTAATTATGCTACTCTTGTTACCCCCCTTGAGAACTGTGAAGTGGGGGGTTAAGCATGTAGTTGATGACAAATCTGACTGGGACCTGTCCTTTTTTGTTGTTATAGCTCCTTTTGATAATCTATATTCAGTAGATTGAGGTCCTGTGAATTGCTGTTATGTACAAGCAGTAGCATATGAGACAGAATGTAATAATATGGGTTGGTGGGGGGAGGACTCATTTTCTTATGCTTTCAGGAACTTTTGCTTGGTGGAAGTACCCAGGCATATACACCAGCATAAATATATATGTTTGTTTGACAACTTCCGCATTAGAAGACCAGTTGTTAGAATTTCACACCTATTTAACATCCCATAAATACAGAGCACCAGCAAAATGAATCTCCATCAGAGTGGAAATTATACTAATAGTGTTTTAATTAAGTAGCAAGCTTCACCATTCAGCTAGACTAAATCAGAGTTTTCAGAGATGTCCCAATAAAGAGGTTGTCCAAATTAAATGTCTCCCAATTAAGTAAAGAATATTGTAATTGTATGTTATCCTTCTGTACTACCTTTCATCCCAAATCACTTTAAAATTCTGTACGGACAGCACCACTGAACCATAGTGGCATTTGGATGAAAGCATTCAACAGGCAACTGTAACAAAAGTACAAAGAGGGAAAATGAATACTGGCATTAGCAAGTTTATTTTATAGTCACTACACCAAACAATTTCCCTAATGCAGCTAGGGTGTTGATATGAAGTTCAGGAAGTTGAATCAGTCTAATTCAGATTTCCTGAGTTCTAAAAATGCCAACATGCAGATTCTTCATTTACCAAAATGCATCACCCTGTCATTTTCTGGTGAGAAAAAGAGTAGTGGTTCTTTTAGGGGTTCACTCTCTTGGGGGCTGGGAGAGGGGAGGTGGCCAGGAGTGGGGAAAGGCCTTGCCTGAGCTTATGGGTGGGCTGGAGGGGTGCAAATATGCTGTTGGCCCCTGCACACCAGTGGGAGGTATATAAGACCTATTCCTCCAGTGACTGCCTGCAGGCATGAAGTCAGGAGCAAGAGGGATGAATCTGAAGTAAAAACCAAGCAGTGGTCCATGGTGGCAACTGCCAGTTCTTCCAGTCACTCAGGGTATGAGGTAGGTGGGATTTGACAGTTGGTGCTGGGAGCCAGCAAGGAGGCCATTCAGGCACAGCTAAACTTATGGAACATTGGTTCTTGACCAGTTTTGTCTAGCACCTTGAACATTCAGGTGTATGGGGGGTATGTGGAGGAATTTACTCAACTCCACTAGAGGGCAGGAGCCCTCTCAGAATTTGACACTACAATCTGTGGTGTCATGGCTGTTGGAGGGGTGTCCTCTATCCGGGCTGATTCACATTCAGCAAGGAAGGATTCAAATTGGGCTTTGGAATTTAGGGATTTACAATGAGGAAATGAAATCTGACACCCTGACTCTGAATGTCAAAAAAACAATTAAGGGACGGTGAAGTGAGTCAGAATACTACAAGAGTGAGGGAAGACTGGGGTTTACCCACTCAAAGCATTACAGACTTGCCAAGTGGTGAGGCTGCTGGTGTCAGGCCGCTCTTTTCTCACAGGGAAGGGCGTTACCCGAGGAAAGGAAATCTCAGTTCATGATGATGTCAAAGAGTGTGTGTTGTTGAGGTTCCATAGGTGAAGTGGGATCTCATTTGTTCAGGACTGGAATGGATACATCCACAGCACAGCTTGGTATGTGAGCTAAATGAGTTATGCCTGTCAGTGGTGGCATCTGAATGCAAACAAGGCTATGGAGGCCCCTGTTGGGAAGATAATTCAGTGGTATTAATATGATAAACTCTTCCTGTTTATCCCTTCCTTCAATGGGCTCAGAGGTGAGGCAGGTCTGAGTTGGGATGCGTTGGCACCTAGCCATGTGGCCCCTCTTCTGTTTATTGGCCAGGGAGGACCACATCAATGGATCAGTGTACAACTGGGGAAAACAATTATGGGATTCAGTAAGAGGCAGGACAAAGAAATTAGGGGTGGAGTTGGATCCAGAGGAACCACAAGGTAACTGTCAGACAAGGCCATGACATGAGTAAATTGAGACACAAATCTGACATCAGGAATCAAAATACTCAAAAACCAGTGGGAGAACACTTTAACCTGTCTGGTCATTCAGTGACAGACCTGCGGGTGGCTATATTACAACAGAAAAACTTCAAAAACAGACTCCAAAGAGAGACTGCAGAGCTAGAACTGATATGCAAACTAGACACAATCAACTCCGTTTTGAATAAGGACTGGGAATGGCTGAGCCATTACAAACATTGACTCTATCTCCCCTTGTAAGTACTCTCACACTTCTTATCAAACTGTCTGTACTCGGCTAGCTTGATTATCACTTCAAAAGTTTTTTTTCTCTTAATTAATTGGCCTCTCAGAGTTGGTAAGACAACTCCCACCTGTTTATGCTCTCTGTATGTGTGTATATATATCTCCTCAATATATGTTCCATTCTATATGCATCCGAAGAAGTGGGCTGTAGTCCACGAAAGCTTATGCTCTAATAAATTTGTTAGTCTCTAAGGTGCCACAAGTACTCCTGTTCTTCTTTTTGAGTGGGAAAGGTAGTGACTGCCCATCGTGAAAATGAATAAGGCTCCTGGGTTACAGGCAATTGGTCATAGGCATTCAAACTCGTATGTGTATATGAGGCCCCCAATTGAGAATCAGAATCCAATAGTGTGAATGTGCTAATTTTGCTGTCTATCCAATATTCAGGAACATGGAAATGGGCTATGAGAACTGGTGTCTGGCTCTATGGGCACACTATTGTTTACTGGGACTACTGGTGAGCAGCCAGTTTCGCTGGGGCTCACAGCTGTGCCTTGGCAAAAGAGGCATGCTCTGGGATCAGCTGATGCCCCTCTTACACTCTGTGGCAGCCAGGAAGCAGACATCTTAAATTATTATTATGCACCTGGGTGAAAATGATTTTGGATTTTGTAGGGGGGCTGACTTAACCATCAGGGAAAAGTAAGATTCAGGGCAGATCCAGAATCTGTAACTGTAAACTGGTCTGATGGTGCAGCAGAGCGTATGATGGGGAACTGTCAGGCCTCCACAGGTTGGCAAGGCCAGAAGATGTGGGAATCAGAGGGTGATTCCATCTGTACAGGAACAAATATCACAGTTAGCACCTGAGTTATTCAGGGATGATAGGCTACACCTCTCCAACTAGGGTGTGGTTATATTTTTGGCTAATGGATATTGTTAACTATGTGGGAATTTGGCTGGAAGGAGGTAGGGCTTCCTTGGGTAGGGCCCAGTGCAGGTATGTGTTTCATATGTGTCCGGTTCCCTGATAAATTGGAATTGGAAATGGACTGAGGGGAAGGCATCCCCTCAAGAAGCTGGGGAAGTGGGTTGGGGGTCCTAATGTCTGTTAAAATGAGGAGGCAGCCCCCTTTCTCAGGCACCTTGTGTCTCCCTCATATGAAGGGATAGTAGTGGGGGTCCAAGCAGTGGTCTGGGACTGGGTGTAGAGAAGGGGGGATGACGGCAGCTCTCCCCAGACAGAAATGATTAAGCAAGGAAGGATGACCTGCCCTGTAAGTTATTGCTAGAGAGTTCCCAAATGAGTGAAGCTGATAAAGCTGTGGCCTAATTAAACCACATTCCTTGCATCTTGTCCTTCTTCCCCCTTGTCTGTGACAATACCTTACAACTTGCCAAAGGTACCGATACTCATCAAGACCAACAGGTAAAATTAAAATTTGACTTTCTAGGCCAAGCAGTTTGGAGTTACAATGAGCCACAAACAAACCAAAACCAAACTGACAGGTTTCAGAGTAACAGCCGTGTTAGTCTGTATCCGCAAAAAGAAGAACAGGAGTACTTGTGGCACCTTAGAGACTAACAAATTTATTAGAGCATAAGCTTTCGTGGACTACAGCCCACTTCTTCGGATGTATCGTGGGCTGTAGTCCACGAAAGCTTATGCTCTAATAAATTTGTTAGTCTCTAAGGCCTTGTCTACACTACGAGAGTAGTTCGATTTTACTTAAATCGAATTTTTGGAATCGATATTGCAAAGTCGAACGTGTGTGTCCACACTAAGGACAGTAATTCGACTTTGTGAGTCCACACTAACGGGGAAAGCGTCGACATTGGAAGTGGTGCACTGTGGTCAGCTATCCCACAGTTCCCGGAGTCCCCGCTGCCCATTGGAATTCTGGGTGGAGCCGCAAATGCCTTCTGGGTAAAAAAAAGGTGTCCAGGGTGCTTTTGGGTAACTGTCGTCATCCGTCCATCACTCCCGCCCTCCCTCCCTGAAAGCGCCGGCGGGAAATCAGTTCGCGCACTTTTCTAGTCAGTGACAGCGCGGACGCCACAGCACTGCGAGCATGGAGCCTGCTGCAACCATCACTGCAGTTGTGGCCGCTCTCAACGCCTCGCAACTTATCATACACCTTTCCCTGAGGCAGATGCAGAAAAGTCAGGCGAGGAGGCTACGTCAACGCGGTGATGGCCTGAAGTCTGAGAGTAGCACAGACCTCTCAGAAAGCAGGGGACCCAGCGCCGAGAACATCACGGTGGCAATGGGTCATGTTGATGCCGTGGAACGGCGATTCTGGGCACGGGAAACAAGCACTGAGTGGTGGGACCGCATAGTGCTGCAGGTCTGGGATGAATCCCAGTGGCTGCGAAACTTTCGCATGCGGAAGGGAACTTTCCTGGAACTTTGTGAGTTGCTGTCCCCTGCCCTGAAGCGCAATGACACCCGGATGCGAGCAGCCCTGACTGTCCAGAAGCGAGTGGCCATAGCCCTGTGGAAGCTTGCAACGCCAGACAGCTACCGGTCAGTCGCGAACCAGTTTGGGGTGGGCAAATCTACCGTGGGGGTTGTTGTGATGCAAGTAGCCAAGGCAATCGTTGATGTACTGCTGCCAAAGGTAGTGACCCTGGGAAACGTGGAGGCGATCATAGATGGCTTCGCAGCGATGGGATTCCCAAACTGCGGTGGGGCCATAGATGGAACTCACATCCCTATCCTGGCACCGGAACACCAGGCCAGCCAGTACATTAACAGAAAGGGCTACTTTTCCATGGTGCTGCAAGCACTGGTGGACCACAGGGGACGTTTTACCAACATCTACGTGGGATGGCCGGGCAAGGTTCATGACGCTCGTGTTTTCAGGAACTCTGGTCTGTTTAGACGGCTGCAGCAAGGTATTTACTTCCCGGACCACAAAATAACTCTTGGGGATGTGGAGATGCCTATAGTCATCCTCGGGGACCCAGCCTACCCGCTAATGCCCTGGCTCATGAAGCCCTATACTGGCGCCCTGGACACTGAAAAAGAACTCTTCAACTACCGGCTGAGCAAGTGCAGAATGGTGGTGGAGTGTGCTTTTGGACGTCTCAAGGGGAGATGGAGAAGCTTACTGACTCGCTGTGATCTCAGCGAAACCAATATCCCCATTGTTATTGCAGCTTGCTGTGTGCTCCACAATCTCTGTGAGAGCAAGGGGGAGACCTTTATGGCGGGGTGGGAGGTTGAGGAAAATAGCCTGGCTGCTGATTACTCACAGCCAGACAGCCGGGCGATTAGAAGAGACCAGCGCGAATGCAGCTTCTAAACTCAAGGATTGACAGGCTCCGCTGCGGTGGGATGGTTGTTTCAACGGAGCCTGTCACCCCTCCTGATAGGGACTGTGTGTATGGGGGGGTCTATGTGACTTTGTGGCAGGGGGAGGACGGTTACAGATCCCCTGCTGTGTGGCTCTGTGATCCTGCCTAAGGACCGCCGCTTAAGATCTGTAACTGCCCTCCCCTGCCACAAAGTCACAGAGCAACCCACCCCCCACCACATAACATGAAAACAACCTCCCAGACTAACCAGGGTAACTAGTCACTGCATCACTGCACTATGTATGTGCCCTGCTGCTGTGCCTGCCCCCGACTATATACCCTGCCAAAGGTGACTGTCCTGTCGAATTACCAACCCCCTATCCCCCCCTCCTCCAAAAGAACATGATGGAAACAGTAGTTAACAGAAACGTATTTTTTATTATCAACCAAACATGGAACTGGGAAAGTGAAACTTGGACGGGGGCTTGTGTCAGGCGGGAAGGAAAGAACTTGTCAAATTTTGGGGAATGAGAGCCTTCTGCTGCTCGAGCTCTCTGCAGGGGTGGAGTGAGAGTTAGCAGGGACTCTGCCGCCTCTCCTTCTGTGCACTTTGGGTGAGGGGAGTATGGGACTTGGTGGCGGGGGAGGGCGGTTAGAGATGGACTGCAGCGGGGCTCTGTCCTCCTGCCTCCGTTCCTGCAGAACATCCACAAGGCGCCGGAGCGTGTCCGTTTGCTCCCTCATTAGTCCAAGCAGGGTTTGAGTCGCCTGCTGGTCTTCCTGACGCCACCTCTCCTCCCGATCCATGTTGGCTTGGTGCATTCGGGTCAAGTTCTCCCGCCACTGGGTCTGCTGTGCTGCCTGGGCTCTGGAGCAGGCTATAAGCTCCGAGAACATGTCCTCCCGTGTCCTCTTCTTCTTATGCCTAATCCGCGCTAGCCTCTGGGAGTGTGATGACAGGCTAGGTTGTGAGACAGTCGCAGATGGGGCTGTGGGAATGGGAAAAAGGGAGTGAATTCCTCAGAAAGATAAATGTAGTTGTGAACAAAGAACATAGTCTTTCTCTGTTAACAAGACCATGCACAGCACCTCTCACATGCGCACTCAGCACAAGGTCGAATTCTCGGCCTTCGCATTCAGTGCCTGGGGTCTTCTACAGCACATTTGAGAAGCCTCTCAGGAGAACGGAATTTCTGTTGCAGGCAGACATGGTAAGCCGTAGACTTGTGGCAGCTTAAAACTTTAATATTAGCAATGGCCTCATTTCACATTGAAATCAATGTCGGTCCCTGCTGCCAGCAATTCGGCAAGCAGGAAGTCTGCTCCTGTCCCACACCCTCGCGGCTGTCCCCGGGAACGATCCCTTTCGGCTGCCCCTCTCCCGCCTCCACCGCGTGGCTGCAAACCAGCGGTTACAGTTCTGTAAAGGAACGGCAAAGCAGTCCCAACACTAACATTCCCCTACCTGATTCAAAGCAGGTCATCATGAGCGACATCACCCTCATGAGGATCTCTGACAGCGAGAAAGAGAGAATGCTCCGGGAAAGCCTGCAAAGACCAGGGCCGTATGCCGCCATGCTGTGCAGAGCAATGATTCCAGAGTACTTGATAGTCTCGTGGCGTGGCAACGTGTCCTACTACGGAGGACCCAATAAGGCCGCTCTCCCCAAGAACCTAATGCAGCGGATTTCCAATTACCTCCAGGAGAGCTTCCTCGAGATGTCACAGGAGGATTTCTGCTCCATCCCCGGACATATAGACCGCATTTTACTGTAGCTGCTGTAGCAGTGACTAACCAGTAGAGCGGCTTGGGCAGGACAATCATGCAAAACCGGACATTGCTAGATTTTTTTTCAATAGTTGCACTGCCCATGACTGAACCGTTAAGCTAATCAAACTAATCATGAGAAACCCATTTTTTAAATTGTTAATATTCCTGTTCTGTTACAAATAAATGTTTAGATTTTTACAACACTTACTGGCTGATCCTTCCCCAGATTCTGTGTCCGGGGTAACGGCTGGGGAGGGTTGGTAGGGGATCTCTGTAAGGGTGATGAAGAGATCCTGGCTGTCGGGGAAATCAGCGTTGTGAGCGCTGTCGACTGCCTCGTCCTCCTCATCTCCTTCCTCATCTTCCCCGTCCGCTAACATGTCCGAGGATCCAGCCGTGGACACTATCCCATCCTCAGAGTCCACGGTCACTGGTGGGGTAGTGGTGGCGGCCGCACCGAGGATGGAATGCAGTGCCTCGTAGAAACGGGATGTCTGGGGATGGGATCCGGAGCGTCCGTTTGCCTCTTTGGTCTTCTGGTAGCCTTGTCTCAGCTCCTTGATTTTCACGCGGCACTGCGTTACATCCCGGCTGTATCCTCTCTCTGCCATGTCTTTAGAGATCTTCTCGTAGATCTTTGCATTCCGTCTTTTGGATCGCAGCTCGGAAAGCACGGACTCATCGCCCCACACAGCGATGAGATCCAAGACTTCCCGATCAGTCCATGCTGGGGCCCTCTTTCTATTCTGAGATTGCACGGCCATCACTGCTGGAGAGCTCTGCATCGTTGCCAGTGCTGCTGAGCTCGCCACGATGTCCAGACAGGAAATGAGATTCAAACTGGCCAGACAGGAAAAGGAATTCAAATTCAAATTTTCCCGGGGCTTTTCCTGTGTGGCAGTTCAGAGCATCCGAGCTCGTACTGCTGTCCAGAGCGTCAACAGAGTGGTGCACTGTGGGATAGCTCCCGGAGCTATTAGCGTCGATTTCCATCCACACCTAGCGTAATTCGACATGGCCATGTCGAATTTAGCGCTACTCCCCTCGTCGGGGAGGAGTACAGAAGTCGAATTAAAGAGACCTCTATGTCGAACTAAATACCTTCGCGGTGTGGACGGGTGCAGGGTTAATTCGATGTAACGGTGCTAACTTCGACATAAACGCCTAGTGTAGACCAGGCCTTAGTCAAATTTGCACATACAGTATTGGGTAAAGTTGTGCAAGTTCTTAGTCCATATTTCTAGTTCTCCATAACAGTGAGGTATTTGAGTTTCCCTTCTTCTACCAAGAGTTTAAGACTATATGCTGAGTTCTGCTCTCTCTGTGCAAATCCATTGAATTCAGTAGATTTTGCAAATGTATAACTGAGAACAGAGTTTGGTCTGGTAGATTATGAGCTAGGTGCTGGGTGTCAGGCCTGAGATGGCTGTGTGAATGTTCACTGGCAGATTTTTAGGCACTGTGAGTACTTTCGATGACTACAGGCTGAGGCAGCAGCTGAGCAGGGATTTTAAAGATCTAAATTTTGGATTTAGGTACATAATGTGTCATCTAGGTGCCTAAATCCCTTGGTGGACAGTAACTTTGTGGGTATGCTGTTTGAACTCTTCCAACCTTTATTATCAGGCTAGTTACCACACTAGTCCTGAGATTTGACCTCTTATTTACTGTAACTATACTCTATTTAGTATTAAGTAGTAATTGTTGATGATCATTTTGTTAAAACCTCCCATGCCCCATTTATTTATACAGGCAACTTACATGGAAGTATTCAACTTTGTCTCTGTGGGTTTTCCCTGGAAATTTTTTTATGAAGTCAAAAAAAAAAAAATAGAATTACAACTCACCAGCAGGATATTTATCAAGGAGAATTGTGCCTGTGAAACCAGACCTGTGTAAATGATGCAGTCTTGTGGTCTCTATCTTCCAACAGAGACGATAAACCTAAAAGTATACACTAGTACAGAAGACAAGGAAGAAGCATCGCTTCTCAGCCCATTTGATTTTTTTTTTTAACACAGAAAAGTCATGAATACATCTATACATACTGTAGCTTAATATGGGACAGACCTTCAGGTTGTGTAAATCAACATAGTTCCAAACTATATATATTCATAATTCCCAGAACAAGAAACTTTCCTTTCAATAACCAGTTTAGATGGCTAAGTGACAACTGTGCACTTACCTGTCACCTTGTTTACAAAGCCCAAATCGAAAGACAACATCAAGCTTGTACTGCCCACCTAATAATCATGAACACATTTGTCCCAATTCCCCATCTCCTGAGCTCCATTCAGTGAAGGAACAGGGTGAGGGGAGGTATAAGGGTAGCTTTGTCACCTCTACACCTCCCATTATGCAGACACTGACCAGAAGCCACTTCAGCTCTTGCTGTAAATTAAAACAGCCCTATAGTTAGCCGCAACAGCCCCACAGAGGCCATTGTGAAGCAGCTGTCCAATCATACCTGCTTCTCCTAACATGCCTTTGAATTATCTCCTGTGCTGCGGACTTTATAAGGTGGTGGTAGAGATCCAGTGTAGCCATTTCTATGTTGACTGTGGAAGCCTCTACATTGGGGGATTCCTCACTGGAAATATCTGTTGCAATTTTGACCCTTTCTGTGCTGCCAGATGTGAGGATTGTACATATTTTTAAGCAGGGGGAGGGGACAATAGGGTGCATTTTAGTATTCATGAAAGTAAGAGACTCTAGTACTGTCTACAGTCAAGCATGGTATGGCCAGATGTGATACCGACAAAGTTTTCCCACACTTTTCAACCAATGCACCATCTGCAACACCACAACCATTCCCAGTGAGCTGCCATGCTAAAAGAGTAAATCAGGTGGTGATCTTATATCTTGCTAAAATATGCATTGGAAGCTAGATCGACAGCACTAGATTTGTTTCATTTCCACTTTGTGAGGAAGCCTAACTGTATTTGGTAGGGATGGAAAAACCAATGCACAAACACACTATCTGACCTAGCCCATAGGTTGTCTCTCTCTTAAGATATGTGGCATATGCTTTTGTATTTGAATCAAAGAACTTCTTACATTCACCAATTCTCATGGAAGGTCTTGTGGAAAACTAGTGTAATGCAAGCCCAGATCATCTTATCTGCTGATCTGTGATTAATCAAAAATTTTCAGTTTATATTTAAAATATAAGTGAACATAGGATGTAGAAATCTTATCATAAAGCAGACCATGTATACAATAGTATCACACAAATCAAAAGAATCTAAGAATTAATATTCACCTAAGAAGAACACTATGACTTTATTGTATTAAAAATTTACTAATTTAGATTCTGGAAAAGTTTTTGTGCAGTGGCATTATTTTAGTGTGTTTTAGTTAGCTTAGGTAGAGGGTTGAATTATATTTATTTCCTGCAGTTTTTTTAAATTTATTTTTGAAGTAGGAGTGTGGCATAGCTACTTTTCTTCTATGTATAAAAAGGTTCTGATTAGGAAGAAGTCATCCAAAATGCCTAAAGGGCAAGCCTTTCTTAATTTCTACTGGAGAAATATGGGCCTTCAGCACAAGTGGTCATTTGTGTTAATCACTTTCTTCGAAATTTAGTATCTTAGAATCAGTTTCTTTATCAGTATATAGTCCTGAATCTAATCTGTGTTCTCATGTTCTTTACTGGCAAGTCATGACAAACTGTAAAATGTGCCACATTTAACAAGATCAGCTTGTGAAATGTGTCAACTTTCTCTATAATTTTCATGGGGCCTTAATTATGAATCAATGTTATGTTATGAATAGTAGTATTCATACCTAATGCTTTCAACATGCAGTAAACAATATTTCTATTACCTAAGCATTGCTCATTTCCACAGGCACTTCATTCCAGATGACCTCTTGTCTGAATACCTAAACTAAGCATATGCATTTTACTTAATGTGTCGGTCAAGTTAAAAGGGAATGATGCATTTTCCATGGAATTTTACATTGCAAATAGGAATGAATTTTCTCACTGAAGATGTGCAAGCCTCATGGGACTGTTTGTGACTGACACCATATTTTATCTGCACAGTGAAACAACACTTATCAAATGAAAGAGAAGAAGAAAAATTACAAGAGATTTGATCTCCTTTACAGCTTCTAATAGTAAAATACACTGTATGATTAATGAACCTGTCAGCTGTAATGGGAAGAATATGTAACAAGTAACTGTGCATTACTTGTTTGTGATTTTTATCTTTTATAAATTCAACCATGTGCAGTATGATAAGATTAACTCTTTACGCTTTAAGGAAACAATGTATTCTAAAATAATGCAACTTGCTCTACCATTCTTGTCTTTCTGCCAGTTCTGTGAATATGAAAGTTTCAAAAATTGAAATTTTCCTGACTCTCCTGCAATTCTTACCTGATTAGCATCTCCGCATATTTCTAATAAATTTTACTTTACTACTGTATATAATATTCATAGAAATGAAAAAGGCCTGCTAGGTCACCTGGTCCATTCCTTACCTCTGCTGGATAATTTCTTTCAGTCCTTTGCTAGTGCTTTGTTCACTACAGAGTTTTCTGTCCCAAGGGGCTCCTACCACTTCTTCAAGGAGATTATGGTGCCTAACTTGCTGGAGCCCCAGAGCCTGACTCTATCCACTACTGCAATACAACTATTAATAATAACCCACAGCCTAACAGCTCTCTCTGGGTCTGATGGGAACTCCAATCAAAGAACTGTGGAGGATGCCATCCCTGCAACCTGCACTGAGAGGGAGGGGAGCGGGAATTCATCCACCTTAATGATATTGTCCCCTTATGTCCCAGATGGATAGAATGGTGCTGGAAAGGGCATCACTGTCATCTCAAGCCCTGAGGAAAAGTCAGAGTAAAGTTAATATACCCTGATGCTGATTTAACTTTTGTGTGGTCCCACATCATGCTGGGAAACCCCTTTACAGGAGTAGGGCCTTAGAGCAGGAGCTGAATGTAGATTTCTTGGTAGTGTGGCTCCTTTGGAACCATGGTTCACTTTTGCCAATGAGTCACAGGAGTAAGGAAAGGAGTATCTCCATGGATAGCCCTGCCTTGGAATCTGAGTGCTGGGTGCGAAACTGTCTGTATCATGGGGCTAAGCGCAGGAACAATGTATTTTATTTTAATCTACACAATCTATTTTAAAACAATTTATTTTATTTTAAATTTTTTATTAAGGCAAATTTACAAGAAAATGTTAACATACTACATCATATATTGCTTACTCAGCATCACGTTAATATTCAAAGAACCTGGCTAAAGATTCTGGCTTGCTGTTTGGGGAGCCATCCTCTTCTGTGTATGCTAAAAAGCATGACCCAATTTGGAAATACTTATCTTCTTTTGTGTCCATACTTGGTGGGAAAGCTTTTCCATTACCCAGGATAGTCCATATTTTACTATACCACAGTTCCATACAAGGAGAAGTCACATTTTCCAAAAAATATGAGTACAATGTCTTGTTGCTAACAATAAAAACAAGAAGAACAGGAGTACTTGTGGCACCTTAGAGACTAACAAATTTATTAGAGCATAAGCTTTCGTGGACTACAGCCCACTTCTTCGGATGCATATAAAACAATAAAAACAAGGTTAATTTGTTCTGTTTAAAATGTAGATCCTTTACTGGAGCATTAAGGAAGCAGGCCAGAGGGTCTCTGTGATGATGGCATTGTGTTATAACATGAAACTTTTAAATAATTTCCTCTGAGAACAGTCCAATTCTTGGACATGCTGCCACAAGTGCAAGTATGTTCCCGTTTCCCCACAACCCTTCCAACAGAGTGCCTTCCTAATGACAAAAATATGATGGATCTTAACCGGACTCAAATATCATCAATACAAGTAATTACAAAAAATCTTTTCCATATAGAGACCTACTCCTCTAGATCAATTCTGTTGTCCAAGTCCCTTTCCCATCTTTTCATCTGGGATGTTTTCCTATTAACATCTTTTTCAATCAAAATTCTATATATCTTAGAAATTAAATCTTTTTTTCAAGTTTGTTCCTGGGTCAACTCCTCAAATGTGGTTAAAAGTCCAGATAGAGCCACCTTGTACCTAGATTTCACAATAAAATGTTTTTCTGCCCCCAGTTCTTCTCCCCACCCCTACCCCTACCCCTACCCCTACCCCCGAGCAGTGTTGTGCAGATATTAAAACAGGGAAGGATGATTTGGGCCACTCATGATTTTTTTTTTCCTGATATTCAACCAAGATTTTCTCTTTCTTAATTTCATCTCATTACTCCTGCTTGCTTTGGGGAACTTGTATTACTATAAATAATTCCTTATGCATATCACATTTTTTCCAGTGCATGCAACCAGGATGAACTAGAAATATGTGAAATTTGCAATTTAAAGGAATTTTTGTGATTTTTTTTTTTTGTGTGAAATCACAATTTTTGTGATTTCATAAAAATGGTTTGATTTCACACATGTTCACGCTAAAGCATTGTGGGATGTGTGTGTGTGTGGGGGGGAGCTGTGTATGTGAAAGTAGACATGAGTTGTATGAAAATGGGCCCATTTTCATTCAGAATTCCAGAAGCTAACATTTCAAATATCTTTTTGAACAAAGGTATGTTTTATGTGGAACATACAAAAATTAAGCTTTGGTGTGAAAAACACCAAAATTGCCTAAATTTGAACCTTTTCATGAAAAGAATTTCACCATTGTGCACAGGCTAGTTGTAATGTCCCTTTTACTCATCACTGACCCAAGCATAGATTTTACAATGATATTTACAATAGCTTTTTAAAAATCTTTTTTTCCTTAAAATCAATATTTCCAACTACTAATTATTTGTACTGCTCTTCTCTGAACTCTCTCAGATTTGTCAATATCTTTCTGGAAACAAGATGCTTATAGTGAATGTAATATTTCAGGGGAGGTTGGACCACCTCTGAAGAGATAGAGTGAGACTGTAAACTACCTGAACAATAACATGATGTCTCTGGGTATGAAGCTTATCCTTTTTAGATGCCATATCACAACGCACACTCATGCCTACTTGATCATCTACAATTATATCTACAGATCTCTGCATTCATATAAAATGTTAAATATTGTTTTTTAAAATCTGTTCTCTGCTGGTTTTATTTGCATATACTCATGTAACTTCTGGTTATCACAGCTTTTCTCAGCCACCAGAGTGAGTAAGGCTCCTTGTTATTTTGTTCTCAGCTTGTGATTGCAGATGCCTGGGGAGACTGGGGCTGCTCACCTGATATGCTTCTCTGTGGGCAAGCAGGTCTCCTCCAATTCCCCAACTACTCACTGGCCAGAGTAGCTGGCTGGGCACACAGAAGAAACTACTCCAGGAAGAGGAATAAAGTATCTATCTTCTTCTAAAACAAAGAGGACCAGGGGAGGAATTGTAACTCCCTTTCTCTGGTCTGCCCTGGGGAATGTGCACCAATGCACCACTCCTTACTTGGAACAGATTGGGAAATTACAATATAGCCCATAGTAATTTCATCAAGCAATTTGCTGGTGATAAACCATACCATGCAGTCATGTAGCTTAAGGTGATGTACTTTACACCATACCTAGTATGATTTGTAGTAAGGGCATGATATACAGGAGTACTGATTAGAAACTGGTCTTTTTTTGGCCCCACAACCTGATTTGGGTCAAGGTTACAAACAGTTGTACTCCTACCAGATGACAGGTGTCAGTGTCCCCTGACTTCATTAGCTACTCTTATAGTTGATCATATTTTTTAGCCAGACATGCTGATATTGTTTGCCTTCACAGTATTGTTAAACCTGACATGAGTTTAGTGACATGATCTGTCTGCTCTAAACATCCCAAAGCCATACCATCCTTCCTCCATGTAATTGTCTAGTGAAGGAACTGTCTTTAAACTCTAAGTGCTGATACAGCATGAAGACAGGAGAAATCAGACATTTACCAAGTTGTCTAAGTTAGTAAGTAGCATGAGTTTATTTTTAGTGTCTTTAGAATTGGCATAAAATGCCTTCCCTGGCTTGTATTCCTGCTCCTAGTATATGAGCAGTCAGTTAATATGTTAAAATCAGGGCCAGCGCTTCCACTAGGCGACCCTAGGCGGTCGCCTAAGGTGGCAGGATTTGGGGGGTGGCATTTTGCCATCCTCGGCGGAAATTCGGCGGCGGGAGTCCTTCCGCTCCAGGTCTTCGGTGGAAATTCGGCGGCGGGTCCTGGAGTGAGTGAAGGACCCGCCGCCGAAGTGCCCCGAAGACATGGAGCGGAAGGACCCCCCGCCGCCAAATGCTCAGAGGAGCACTGCCACCTACAGCAGCAAAAACCCTGGTGCCGCTCCTGGTTAACATATTATACATGCCAAAAGAAAACTCCTTGAACTGCACCCACTGACATTAATGATAGACTGTGGAACGGTTATTAATAATCGGAATTCAAGTTTTGCTACCAGCTGTAAAATAAAGGACTGCACTACTGAATTCATAATATAACACCCAAGCAAAGGAATTCTCTGCATTTAACAGATTTATTGGTATAACTATACTAACTTTCATTGTGTCAAACTGTACAAAGTGATCTTTTCTCATTTTATCCATTATTTGCCATTCTGTCTATTACATTACACCATTCCCTGAAAAAGTATAATAAATAACAATTAAACATTCTTTTATATACAGATATATATACTGTATACGATTGATAGTTATGACATCCAGGAACAAATTTTCAAAGATACTTCAACCTGCATAAGTATTTTTCAAGCACTAACAAACACCTATATGCGCAACTGATGTTTCCATAGATACTGCGATAGACTTTGGACAATTAGTCCTAATTTGTGCACACATAAATGG
This sequence comes from Malaclemys terrapin pileata, assembly GCF_027887155.1. NCBI lineage: Eukaryota > Metazoa > Chordata > Testudines > Emydidae > Malaclemys > Malaclemys terrapin. The sequence continues at coordinate 64,981,723 of NC_071506.1, read as the reverse complement.
AGACTACTTTTTGAACACATGGTCCTAAATAACTGTGGCAATGATTCTGACTCACACAGTAAACATCCAAATGCTGGACACTGAATGTTTGCAACTGATTTGATTTTACATGTGCTCCACCCACTCCGCCCATCATATATAGCTTATCACCATTACTGAGCTTTTTCTGGGCACGTCCACAGTTTCTCCAAGTGGCCAGTACTTGGAATTATGTTAAAAGCTCTAGCATCAAATACACATTCCAATGTTGGTTATTGCTATATTTCTGTAGGACTGAAGGAGGCTTACTCAAGAAATAGCAAATCATTTGGTAAATGCCAGAAAGCACATTGAAAATATTTTAAGGCTTTCAGATTCTTTTGGATAATTCTTCTGAAATGCTGAATCAGGTAGATGTTTTCTTCATATGTAATATAGTCTTTTTAATAAGAGGTATTAGGACTTATCCTTGGATGCTGCCTCCTCTGCTATGTATAGGGCCCAAAGTGGAGAAGGTGACTGCAGGCCACCTTGGGGTGCTCCTCCAATCCTTACCTATAACATACCTGGTTGTAACAGTTCCTCAAGAACCCAAACTAAGTCCCTGGCTTGCTTCTTACATGAAGCAATGTAGAGCTGGCTATGCCAGCTTCATTTCACTCAAGGATTTGCCCAGGTTGGGGAAGTCTCCAGCTGCGCTGTCAGGGCAGATTTATGGCCCCTGTGCCACTGGAGTAGTGCAGAGGAGCTGAAACAGGGGACCAGACTCTGGATCATAATTTGCTACACTATTATGTCCAAATTATTGTATAAGCCCCCTGAAAAGAAGTGCACATAATGGAAGCTTTAATAGACCCTAAGCTAATGTGGCAATGATGGGCAGCACTATAATTTTGTAAAATTTCTCAGCACTAAGTTATTTTCAGTTCAGTTCAGGCCAGTTGCAATAGAAGAAAGAAAAACCGTAGGAACTTTTAATGTTTGCTATTTTTGAACAAAATAACATTGCAGAAGGATAACCATAATTTAAAAGTTTGCCACTGCATTCTTCAAATACTGCACCACAGACATTGTTAGTACTGTGGATGTTGGCAACTTTTACGTCCAATTACTCATGTTACTTCATAAAAGTGCTCTGTAAGAGCACTCTAGTGATTCTGACAGTGTTTCTGTGTCCCTTGGCTGTTTAAAGAGTGTCTCATCGTGTAATCTCATGGTGTTGTTTTTGGAGCAAAGCTGTAACACTGCAAAGAAACACTAAAAACGCTCATGTACTTAACATGGCTCTGATGAGCCCGTTTAACTTTCAACACATCTCTCTGAAAAAGATATTTAGGCCCCAAACTTGGATACTTGTCCACAGCTGCTACGCATTAATTTATCCCCCTGATGATGGTCAGAGCTGCAAATTAAAACATCAGAGGAACAGTTATTGAATTATTTTGTTGGGCTGCTGTTAACCCATTTTTGTCCCGTTTTATTTACTTTGCACAAATATATCTGCACAAATTTTGGAGGAGGTGCTAGCTTTTTCATACAACTTTTATCACATTACCATTAAATAACAGTTAGCTTATATTAAAATGGTCACCATCATTTGAAAAAACTTAAAATTATACTGGGAAAATATAATAAGTGCTAGTTTTATTGTATTTCAGAAAAAAAGAAATGAAAAGAAAAAAACTTGTATTTGGCTGAATGGGTAAGATGTGTAAATGTGTTATATTGTATATAATGGAGCTATGATAGTCACTCCATAATTAAGATTTAATCTTGCTTCGGTTACAAACATGATTTTAACCACTCTCACTCCTAATTTTGCCCAATCTAAATGAACCCACAGGAAATGTAATAGGTGTGTTCTTCTACCAAGCTTTTGTTCTATCGTATACCAGAATTGTTCTAGAAAGCATGAGCTAAATCAGACTAGATGTCTGAGAAATATGACTATTTAAAAGTTATTTTTCATTTCCTTTACATGTTCCTAAGTATTTGAATTTGTGGCAGCAGGGGCTGGGGAGAGAATTTTCACTGGGGGATGGATGGGTGGTTGGTTGGTTAGTTTGGTTTTGCAAAAAGAAGAACAGGAGTACTTGTGGCACCTTAGGCCTGGTCTACATTAGGCGTTTATGTCGAAGTTAGCGCCGTTACATCGAATTAACCCTGCACCCGTCCACACCGCGAAGGTATTTAGTTCGACATAGAGGTCTCTTTAATTCAACTTCTGTACTCCTCCCCGACGAGGGGAGTAGCGCTAAATTCGACATGGCCATGTCGAATTAGGCTAGGTGTGGATGGAAATCGACGCTAATAGCTCCGGGAGCTATCCCACAGTGCACCACTCTGTTGACGCTCTGGACAGCAGTACGAGCTCGGATGCTCTGAACTGCCACACAGGAAAAGCCCCGGGAAAATTTGAATTTGAATTCCTTTTCCTGTCTGGCCAGTTTGAATCTCATTTCCTGTCTGGACATCGTGGCGAGCTCAGCAGCACTGGCAACGATGCAGAGCTCTCCAGCAGTGATGGCCGTGCAAGCTCAGAATAGAAAGAGGGCCCCAGCATGGACTGATCGGGAAGTCTTGGATCTCATCGCTGTGTGGGGCGATGAGTCCGTGCTTTCCGAGCTGCGATCCAAAAGACGGAATGCAAAGATCTACGAGAAGATCTCTAAAGACATGGCAGAGAGAGGATACAGCCGGGATGTAACGCAGTGCCGCGTGAAAATCAAGGAGCTGAGACAAGGCTACCAGAAGACCAAAGAGGCAAACGGACGCTCCGGATCCCATCCCCAGACATCCCGTTTCTACGAGGCACTGCATTCCATCCTCGGTGCGGCCGCCACCACTACCCCACCAGTGACCGTGGACTCTGAGGATGGGATAGTGTCCACGGCTGGATCCTCGGACATGTTAGCGGACGGGGAAGATGAGGAAGGAGATGAGGAGGACGAGGCAGTCGACAGCGCTCACAACGCTGATTTCCCCGACAGCCAGGATCTCTTCATCACCCTTACAGAGATCCCCTACCAACCCTCCCCAGCCGTTACCCCGGACACAGAATCTGGGGAAGGATCAGCCAGTAAGTGTTGTAAAAATCTAAACATTTATTTGTAACAGAACAGGAATATTAACAATTTAAAAAATGGGTTTCTCATGATTAGTTTGATTAGCTTAACGGTTCAGTCATGGGCAGTGCAACTATTGAAAAAAAATCTAGCAATGTCCGGTTTTGCATGATTGTCCTGCCCAAGCCGCTCTACTGGTTAGTCACTGCTACAGCAGCTACAGTAAAATGCGGTCTATATGTCCGGGGATGGAGCAGAAATCCTCCTGTGACATCTCGAGGAAGCTCTCCTGGAGGTAATTGGAAATCCGCTGCATTAGGTTCTTGGGGAGAGCGGCCTTATTGGGTCCTCCGTAGTAGGACACGTTGCCACGCCACGAGACTATCAAGTACTCTGGAATCATTGCTCTGCACAGCATGGCGGCATACGGCCCTGGTCTTTGCAGGCTTTCCCGGAGCATTCTCTCTTTCTCGCTGTCAGAGATCCTCATGAGGGTGATGTCGCTCATGATGACCTGCTTTGAATCAGGTAGGGGAATGTTAGTGTTGGGACTGCTTTGCCGTTCCTTTACAGAACTGTAACCGCTGGTTTGCAGCCACGCGGTGGAGGCGGGAGAGGGGCAGCCGAAAGGGATCGTTCCCGGGGACAGCCGCGAGGGTGTGGGACAGGAGCAGACTTCCTGCTTGCCGAATTGCTGGCAGCAGGGACCGACATTGATTTCAATGTGAAATGAGGCCATTGCTAATATTAAAGTTTTAAGCTGCCACAAGTCTACGGCTTACCATGTCTGCCTGCAACAGAAATTCCGTTCTCCTGAGAGGCTTCTCAAATGTGCTGTAGAAGACCCCAGGCACTGAATGCGAAGGCCGAGAATTCGACCTTGTGCTGAGTGCGCATGTGAGAGGTGCTGTGCATGGTCTTGTTAACAGAGAAAGACTATGTTCTTTGTTCACAACTACATTTATCTTTCTGAGGAATTCACTCCCTTTTTCCCATTCCCACAGCCCCATCTGCGACTGTCTCACAACCTAGCCTGTCATCACACTCCCAGAGGCTAGCGCGGATTAGGCATAAGAAGAAGAGGACACGGGAGGACATGTTCTCGGAGCTTATAGCCTGCTCCAGAGCCCAGGCAGCACAGCAGACCCAGTGGCGGGAGAACTTGACCCGAATGCACCAAGCCAACATGGATCGGGAGGAGAGGTGGCGTCAGGAAGACCAGCAGGCGACTCAAACCCTGCTTGGACTAATGAGGGAGCAAACGGACACGCTCCGGCGCCTTGTGGATGTTCTGCAGGAACGGAGGCAGGAGGACAGAGCCCCGCTGCAGTCCATCTCTAACCGCCCTCCCCCGCCACCAAGTCCCATACTCCCCTCACCCAAAGTGCACAGAAGGAGAGGCGGCAGAGTCCCTGCTAACTCTCACTCCACCCCTGCAGAGAGCTCGAGCAGCAGAAGGCTCTCATTCCCCAAAATTTGACAAGTTCTTTCCTTCCCGCCTGACACAAGCCCCCGTCCAAGTTTCACTTTCCCAGTTCCATGTTTGGTTGATAATAAAAAATACGTTTCTGTTAACTACTGTTTCCATCATGTTCTTTTGGAGGAGGGGGGGATAGGGGGTTGGTAATTCGACAGGACAGTCACCTTTGGCAGGGTATATAGTCGGGGGCAGGCACAGCAGCAGGGCACATACATAGTGCAGTGATGCAGTGACTAGTTACCCTGGTTAGTCTGGGAGGTTGTTTTCATGTTATGTGGTGGGGGGTGGGTTGCTCTGTGACTTTGTGGCAGGGGAGGGCAGTTACAGATCTTAAGCGGCGGTCCTTAGGCAGGATCACAGAGCCACACAGCAGGGGATCTGTAACCGTCCTCCCCCTGCCACAAAGTCACATAGACCCCCCCATACACACAGTCCCTATCAGGAGGGGTGACAGGCTCCGTTGAAACAACCATCCCACCGCAGCGGAGCCTGTCAATCCTTGAGTTTAGAAGCTGCATTCGCGCTGGTCTCTTCTAATCGCCCGGCTGTCTGGCTGTGAGTAATCAGCAGCCAGGCTATTTTCCTCAACCTCCCACCCCGCCATAAAGGTCTCCCCCTTGCTCTCACAGAGATTGTGGAGCACACAGCAAGCTGCAATAACAATGGGGATATTGGTTTCGCTGAGATCACAGCGAGTCAGTAAGCTTCTCCATCTCCCCTTGAGACGTCCAAAAGCACACTCCACCACCATTCTGCACTTGCTCAGCCGGTAGTTGAAGAGTTCTTTTTCAGTGTCCAGGGCGCCAGTATAGGGCTTCATGAGCCAGGGCATTAGCGGGTAGGCTGGGTCCCCGAGGATGACTATAGGCATCTCCACATCCCCAAGAGTTATTTTGTGGTCCGGGAAGTAAATACCTTGCTGCAGCCGTCTAAACAGACCAGAGTTCCTGAAAACACGAGCGTCATGAACCTTGCCCGGCCATCCCACGTAGATGTTGGTAAAACGTCCCCTGTGGTCCACCAGTGCTTGCAGCACCATGGAAAAGTAGCCCTTTCTGTTAATGTACTGGCTGGCCTGGTGTTCCGGTGCCAGGATAGGGATGTGAGTTCCATCTATGGCCCCACCGCAGTTTGGGAATCCCATCGCTGCGAAGCCATCTATGATCGCCTCCACGTTTCCCAGGGTCACTACCTTTGGCAGCAGTACATCAACGATTGCCTTGGCTACTTGCATCACAACAACCCCCACGGTAGATTTGCCCACCCCAAACTGGTTCGCGACTGACCGGTAGCTGTCTGGCGTTGCAAGCTTCCACAGGGCTATGGCCACTCGCTTCTGGACAGTCAGGGCTGCTCGCATCCGGGTGTCATTGCGCTTCAGGGCAGGGGACAGCAACTCACAAAGTTCCAGGAAAGTTCCCTTCCGCATGCGAAAGTTTCGCAGCCACTGGGATTCATCCCAGACCTGCAGCACTATGCGGTCCCACCACTCAGTGCTTGTTTCCCGTGCCCAGAATCTCCTTTCGACGGCATCAACATGACCCATTGCCACCGTGATGTTCTCGGCGCTGGGTCCCCTGCTTTCTGAGAGGTCTGTGCTACTCTCAGACTTCAGGCCATCACCGCGTTGACGTAGCCTCCTCGCCTGACTTTTCTGCATCTGCCTCAGGGAAAGGTGTATGATAAGTTGCGAGGCGTTGAGAGCGGCCACAACTGCAGTGATGGTTGCAGCAGGCTCCATGCTCGCAGTGCTGTGGCGTCCGCGCTGTCACTGACTAGAAAAGTGCGCGAACTGATTTCCCGCCGGCGCTTTCAGGGAGGGAGGGCGGGAGTGATGGACGGATGACGACAGTTACCCAAAAGCACCCTGGACACCTTTTTTTTACCCAGAAGGCATTTGCGGCTCCACCCAGAATTCCAATGGGCAGCGGGGACTCCGGGAACTGTGGGATAGCTGACCACAGTGCACCACTTCCAATGTCGACGCTTTCCCCGTTAGTGTGGACTCACAAAGTCGAATTACTGTCCTTAGTGTGGACACACACGTTCGACTTTGCAATATCGATTCCAAAAATTCGATTTAAGTAAAATCGAACTACTCTCGTAGTGTAGACAAGGCCTAAGTAGTGTGCTTTATCATTCATATAGGATATTCAAGTGATGTAATGAATAAAACAAGTATATTAACTGATAAAACAACAAGAAAATATGGCACATGAAAGACAACTTCCAGAACGTGCACATTATAGTATCTGGAAGATTTTTAACTCATCTGTAATAGCATGGATAACTTTACCACAGCCTATGTAAAACCTTTTAGACCTTGAGTGATTATAGAACAGCTTATGAGTCATACATTTATTTATATCTGGAAGCTAGCCTTTTCCTGGTATGTACTGTCTGGTTAAAGTTATGGTACCTAATCTACTTTTTGTTAATCATTGTAAAATCCTCTGGAATCTTGACCTAAGCTAATTAAAATGGATCATATTTTATTGGCAAGATTTCTTTTAAGACAATCTGTTAAGGAAATTCCAGCAACCATTGTTCAGGAGTGATTTGCATAATATATTAATGCAATAGTTGTCTTCACCATGTATTGGGAAGCTCATTGTTAGAATGTCATGAGCTCAATATCAAGAATTGCCTAAGGTGCAGGAACCCTATGAGCTAAAACAGGAGCACTGAGAACTAAAATCTGGATTAACAATTAAGGTGGCTGGGGGTGGGGGGATGCAGGTGGAAATTGTTTTCCTATTGTGTGAAAAATTTGTAATTTTTTTTTCTGTATGATCAGAAGTAGGAGAGCTTCATAGTTTCAAAATGGTGTGGTTGTTATGGAGTAGCAGGTGTAAATTCAGTGCTAGGTTATTTAGTGGCCTGGCATATTCATTAATTCTTTTTTCCCCTTGGCTATTAAAAAAATCTTACTTGATCCAATTATGATTTTCCCAGTCAGAATTACATCATCAGGGAAGCTCTTTTAGTTAGGGTTCTTTTAGCTGAATAGGAAGTGAAGCACTTTACTTTGGCATCCCCTGTAATGGTAGGAAAATTTCAATCTGTATCATTAATGAAGAGGAAACTCTCAAGTTGAAAAAAAAAGACAAAACAAAGGAGACATTTTTGCTGAGCTTCTCTACCACAACTGTAGTGTCCTTCCTTCACAAACCTCCTTTCCTCTGACTGCCCTGCATGAGACTCAATAAGGAAGCATGCTAGGCATCAACAATTAAGGACAGCACTTGTATTAATCAAATATCAGGCTTTGGGGTTTCTAAGCCACTCAGAGTTAATGTACTTCTCAGACAAACCATTTGTTACTGATCACTCACAACAGCACATATAACTGGTAAACATAAGCAAGGGCAAGTCTGTGTTTCTACTGTTTTTTAATAGATAATATTGAAGTGACCCCAAAAGTCACATTTGAATTAAATCTATTTGGACCTATGGGTTGTTTAGGAGGTCTTCACTCCTCACTATCATTCATTGGTTTAGGAGGTCTTCACTCCTCACTAGCATTCATTGGTCTTCAACTGTTGTTCATTCCTTTGTCATACGATGGATTCCTTGGAATTCCTCTATTCTTACAAAATTTAACTGTACAACTTACAACTAAGGGATCTCTCTCACATACTTAAAAAGGGCTGAGATTTAACTCTTCATTTCCGGACTTGGCTGTTTGATTTCTGAAATTCAACATTGCATTAGTGCTGGTTTCTTTTCATGTAACTTTCCTACTTTTTCCAAGTAAAGAGGGAAAAGTAGATTTGTGCTAATTGCCTTTCAGAATATACAAGTTCAGCTGGCTTCACCAGCAAGTTGCTTGATCTGGAGCTATTTAACTAGAATCCTCCTTAACCCAAATGACCTTGTCTTCAACTGAAGCCTCCTGAAATCAATTATAACTGAGGATGAAATCTACAAATCCTATATCATCTTACAGGGACGCCACCAAATCATATTTCTCACTGAAAATTTTGTACCAACTACAAGCAACACCTAATATTACGATAGCTGAAGAAGACGCAGAGAATAGCCACCAACATTATTCCAGGGTTGAAAAAGTCTTACACTAAAAGATTTAAGGAGCTCAATCTGTTCACCTTATTAAAAAAAAATGATCAAGAGATGACTTGATTAGTTCTTTCATTTATTCTTAGACTTGGACATTATAGCAGAATTTCAGGAATTTTTTCTCCCAGGACAATATTTTGCTGCTATCCTCAAAAGACTGTAAATATTTGCACAATATGTATGGTGTAGAACTATTTTATATGATCTGGTTCCATTTCAGTTTGATCCTTGAGTTCCTCTGTCTCCATGCAGGCACTTTTATCATCATGCCATCCTAATGGGCACTTAAGATGCCTTAAAATTATTTCTTGCCTCACCTTCCAAAGTTTTACTTTCTAAGGTAGTGTTGCCTAGTACTTAGGTTTCCTACAATTTTATAGGAACAATTTATCACTGGTTTGTACCTTCTGCAGTTGTTTATCTCTGCACAAAGTGGGTGTATAAATTACCACCTTTATAAATTCCTGGAGTATTCTAATTTGGTAGCATTTTACCCTTTGCACAAGTGCAAATGACTACACAGGGTGTTATGCTGTGGAGAATCAGACATATAAAGAGTATAGAATCTGACTAGTCCTATTGTTTTTAAAGAGTGGAGGAAACTAAATTAAATTGTGTTTGTGGGACTGCTGCATTCATAGCCCTCAATAGACTCATCCTATCACTAAAAAATATGAACAAAACCCCAAACCTACCAAAACAAAACACTGCATTTCACTCACAGTTTCCCCCTGGGGACAGGATGAGAGAAAGAAGGAACCATACATGACAGATGTTAGTCACGTTGCTTAATATACTACTGGAAGGTGCGCAGATGCTATGGTGATGAGGGTGGGATAAGAACCATAGATAATAGAATAGCTATAATGTGAATCTTCCAGAGGTCGAGTTGTAGGACTCTTTTAGGCATACAGAAAGTGGTGCTGACTTTGGGGGGAGATTTTCAAGGGCACAAAGGGAGTTAATTGCATAGCTGCCTGTTCTGCATTTGAAACATTTCCCTTCCTCAATTCATTACATAGTACACTGTACTAAATATCTGTAATTTAAAGATTACTAATACATCTCCTCCTCTGGATGAATGATCCTGGCTCAAGAGCTAGTAGTGATTGAAAATGTCAATTGTGCATTATCTTTTCCCTTTTCCTACTGAACAAATACATATATAGAATGTTGACTAACTGAGGAAAAATTAAGCTGGACGGCTTTGCCACTGCACATTTTTTTAAGAATGAGGTTGTCTATCTATAGAAAGGGAGATTACAGAGAAGCTACATTTTTAGGGAGAGAGATAGAATCATGTTGTGATTTGTTTCATTTAGAGGGTGGAAAGAATTTTCTGTTCCAAATGTAAAAGCTGGACAGCCCTTGACTACAGCATCCAAGAAAGGCAAAGTTATTACAGTCTTTCAGTTGTAACTACAGAATGGGTTGTTTTGTATTATTCCCCATTCTTGTTACAACTGCTGTCATGAGAATGGAGTCATAGTGTAGCATTTTCTGTTCTCTTTGCAGTCTGTGTCCACAAGAACAAAACATGGACGTTTGAAAGGCCAATCTTATCCATGATGTTATTCTGCTTTAACATTTTACATAGTCCTTATTTTGATTGACTAGGTCTTCCACTTCTTTCTCCAAAGTTGTCGAGGTTGTTAAGAGGAGAAGAGAATGGCCAGCCAATCAAATGATAGAATGCAGCAATGGTAAAAGTAGTGCAATTTACTGCAGTCTTTCACAGCTAGCCTAAGAATTTTTAAATATTTTACTAATTCCTGAGACAAAGGTTGCAGATAGGAAAAAGTATTGTACTTCACATTCCAGTAGTGAGCTCTGAACACTTCAGCAGCCACAACATTGCCTCTTTCAAAACATCTTCTTCAACAATGAACAGTTATACAGCTGAGGAAACTTTTGAAGCTCCACCTAAAGTTTTGAGCTAGATACACCAGCTGGTGTGTCAACTATAATAGACTAGAAATGACTAAATATGTCAACATATTATATTAATTCAATTTTAAAATTTTAATCCAATGCTCAGATAATAATTTAGCCTTTTTTTCCTTAAAAAGACATATTCTATAGCCATGTTCTACCTGGGTCAACATATTAGAATTTGTTACTGTGTATGGACTATAGGGCCACTAAAAGGATATTTTTTACAGTAGTTAGGAATTTCCAAAGATTCTTTGATATTCTTTTGTATGTTATTACATACTGACAAATAACCACTACAAGGTACGAAGTAGGTCAATAGTAAAATGTACACTGCTGATTAAAATTCTGATTTTCATAATACACGTTCAGGCAAAAAATCAACAGCAGATTGAGCACGTCTATCAACTTAGTGTTAAGGAGTTTAATCAAATATGATTTGGGCATTAATACAGAGATATTTCCAAAAGAAAGCAAAATACTGTATGTATTTTTACTGTACATCTTCCAAAGTTGAATTATCTTCTGATTGCTAGTTCTGACCAAAATAATAAGAAACCAGGTACCTGTTGGCTTCATTGATGCATAGTACTGAATCTGAGGTTCAAATATGCACCTTAGTGCAAATGCGTTTTCACTGGTTGTTGGTGTGATATATTGCTATTGTCATTATACAATAACATGTTGGAAAGTATCAGATTCATAAGAACCTGGGATCCAGCAATTAAAAAGAGAAACAGTGAAGTTCAATTGCACCTACAGAATTAATCATTATTAATGATTTTATTAATCATTTTTCTCAGATCTAGGGTACACATTTATCTTTGTTTTCTGTCTCTCTGATGTTTATCTTTTTATCTTTGATTTCTGTCAGCTTTAATCCATATCATATTCATGCCTGAATTTGCTCTCTTTGGCATTAGATGTGATACTCTTCTTCAACAGCTCCATAGGGAATTCCCATTTTTTTCTGAAAGAGTTTCCACCACTTTTCTGTACAGCCCTGATTTTGCAAATACTTATGGATGTGCATAACTTTATGCTTTTGAGTAGTCCTTTTGAACTCAGTGGGACTACTCATAAGGGTGATGTTATGCCTGTCCATATGTGTTTCAAGCAGGATCAGGACCTGTCTTTGCGATATATGAAATATCAAAGATCCAAAGTGTTTGGTTCCCCTTTCTAATTCAGCTGTTCTTCAAGGGGAAAATATCTGCTTCCCTACTGCCACATTAATCTAGACAACCTAGTAAGTGTGATTTCTTTTTAAATATGTAAAACTATACAGCATTTTATAAAAGACAGAACAGAAGGAAGTATTGGATTTTGATACTGGTACGATACTGTAAAACAGACAACCATAGTACAGCATTAGTGGGATATAATATGGAATACATAGACATACTGAAGACCAAATCAAAAGTCAGACAAGTCTGAGATGTACTTAGAAGTAATCTTTTTTAGTAGAGTTTTCCCCCCATTTAATTTAATGTAAATATGCTGAATGACCTTTATTTCTCTACTTTTGAAGAGCAGCCCTTGAAATATAATATTAAGAAATCTGGTTTACATTATAAACTTTGGATTTCTGCTCTGGAGAGATTCTAGATTTGTTATATGAATGTAAAAACTCAGTCTACATAACAATTTCTCTCCTTATTGGCTCCATGGTAAAATCAACCACTCAGTCCCCTGAGTGGGTTTGGCGATGATATAAAGTGGGTCAAATGGGAAGTGGTGGGATTGAGGTGAAGATATGAAATAAAATGAACATGTATAAGCCCAGAAATTCAGGGTTATTAAATTGAAAAAAAAAAATACTATTAAGGATGTAATAGTCTCATAGGCAGATGTAAAACACTGGGGGCCCGATTGCCATTTACATCAAGGTCACTTGCATGTAACTTACACCTATTTTAAAGTACCTTTACACTATCAGAGCAGTAATGACACAAAGGGCTATTGTTATAAATCACAATCAGACCCTGTATATAATTAAACAATATAATATGTACTGCAGACTTACAAGTATAATACTATTTTAACTGTTTTATGCCAGCAGGGATTTCTCGCTGGAGACGTTTCACTGCTCCTGACTTTTTGTTTATTTGAGTCAAGTTCTAGGTCTCTGTCCTTAGCTTCAAGATGTCTGATGTCCTGGGGCCAGGATAACTGAAAAAATCTCTTACTGCTCTGGGATGAAGACAACTTCGCTCCTCTGGCAAACTGGAACTTCCTACCACAAAGGTAAAGCTCATTTGGGCAGCAGACAGAACTTTGTTCTTCAGTGTTGGGCTGCCCTCCAAAAAACTCCCATAGGAATTAAGACCCTACACAAACCTCATTACTTGCTGCTGTAAGTGCAAGGTGAATTCCTTTGACCTTGCCTTTTTTAATAAACACCTAACAGCAGGAATATATTAAAATCCCACCAGTAAAAATAACAAAAAAACTCTACCAAAACAGAACACTACACTACACATACAGTTTCCCCACTGGGGAGACAATGAGAGAAAGAGCAAGCTACGTGTGACAGATGTTAGTCATCTTGCTTTGTGCACCACTGGAAGATGTCATGATACTACCATGTTAAAAACATATATAGACTAGAAGTGGAAGAAAGTGCGTTCTTTGGGGACTGTATATCTGTGTAAATATTTGCAGGATCAGTCCCTCAGGTTGTCCAATTGAACCAAAACTCAGTGAACCTAATTGGAGACTTTCCTTTGATTTCAATCAGCACTGGATCATACCTTTGTAAAGTGACTCAGTGATATCAATGCCAGCAAATATCAGTCTTTCCGCTTGTTTACGGCTACTGAAGGCTGAATTTGCATCAAAGAAATATGGACTGATAATATTTTTTAATGGTAGTGCAAAAACTGGGAAAATTCTAGATTTAGCAAAACATTTAGGGCTCAATTGCGTAACCCTCACTCACACAAGTAGCCCCATTGACTTCTCCGGGGTTGTTCATAGGAATAAATGTTCAGAAGTTTGTATAAGGGTTGCACAATGAAGCCCTTCATGCATTTTTGGAGAAATGTTGTAGGAAATTTTATACACACACACTCGCTTTTTCCTCGGCCTCGTAAAAAATACCCAAAATTTAACACTTCTTAATGACTGCTACTGTTTTCCTTGGGATTTTGAGTTTTTCCTCCTTTGTTTTTCTTTCCATTTTGTTTTTCTTGGCATGCAGTTCAAACATATCCCTGGAAAGCTCACTTTATTAGGAATTTGCTTTTGAGGTTCATAACCCTGCAAGCTCTACAAGGCCCCTAAAGCTCTTCAATCCAGGAGATTATTCCTGATTCTTCAGGCAAAAATATTAAATGTCCCCTGGTAACTTTAGTTATTTGTAGAGTTTGAAGCCCTAGTCTCCTCTCCCATTGATATATAGAATATACTCTTGACAAAACATGTCAAGGCCCTGATTCTGTGATATGACCTGCTAGTGTCTTGAAATCATGTGGACATTTACTGGGTTTGATGAGACTCTGTAAAGGAGTAATAGGCTGTACTAGCAAATCCTATTACAGTATCAGGACCAACTACCTTGTCGAGCATGGCAGATTCTTCCCTGACAATAGCCAAGAGACTTATACTATGATAGATGGCTCTACTTCCCCTGCTGTTGAAATGGAAGTAGCAACAAATGGCTGGCACGTATAGCCATTCCTGGATGACATCAGAAACTAACCTAGAGCAGAAAATTAAATGATATATGCTATTGTTAGAGAAAAGAGGAGAGATGGTCTTGTGGTTGGAAGCCTAGAATTGGGAGTTAGGAGATATGGGTCCTATTTTAGTCAGTCACAGACTTCCTCCGTGATTTTGGGCAAGTCATAACTTCTGTGACCCAGTGTGACGTTGCACTCTATATGATTTTATGAAAATGTTAATGTAACTGAAATATGCTTCATGCAAAAGGTCTCTTGTAAGGTATCATTACAAAGCTTATAATCTACTGAGTGTGATCATCCTATTTGTATAAATGTACCACTCTTGTATCTGAAACTAGAAATATGAAATATAACTCTGAGGGCCTATTGTAATTATGCAAAGTGTGGGTCATTAATGGTGGTTTGGAATCTTGATGACTGCTCTCTTTTACCTGTAAGTCTTCCTGTATACATGTGTGCTGGCAAGTGGGTAATGAAGTCTTACAGTGACATGTGATCATGTCACCTGAACTGGAATCTATCTTTAACCTGGTGTCTTTCCATTGAGAAGGAGGGGGTGGGAACCCAGAGAGGGACAAAAGATTGCCGCCTTATGCAAAAGATATATAAATGGGTGGAACAGAACAAAGGTGAAGCCATCATGAGGAATCCCCTAGCTACCACCTGAGCTGGAACAAGGGCTGTACCAGGTGAAAAGGATTGTGCCCAGACTAGGAAGGCATGCAGTCTGTGAAAGAAACTTATTGAAACATCTTTCAGGGTGAGATATTATCTGTACTCATTTGTATTAGTCTTAAAATTTGCTTTTTATTTTATTTTGCTTGGTAGCTCACTTTGTTCTGTCTGTTACTACTTGAAACCACTTAAATCCTACTTTCTGTATTTAATAAAATCATTTTTTACTTATTAATTAACTCAGAGTATGTGTTAATACCTGGGGAGGGGGTAAACAGCTGTGCAGATCTCTTTATCAGTGTTATAGAGGGCGAACAATTTATGAGTTTACTCTGTATAAGCTTTATACAGGGTAAAACTGATTTATTTGGGTTTAGACCCCATTGGAAGTTGGGCATATGAGTGTTAAAAACAAGAACACTTCTATAAGCTGCTTTCAGTTAAGTCTGCAGCTTCAGGGTCCCTTCCAGCTTTATGAGATAGGTATAGCTCCATATATTATTACCAGCCACAATCCCAACTTGTATGCTGCCTGTGTGCAAGGACCTGGAATGCACTGCACTAGCATTACCAGAAACCTGAGAAGTGGAGACTGGATGGCGAGGACTCTTCCTTCAACTACATAATCCAGGAGATCTAAGCATGACCAGCTAGGGGAGTAGAAACTTCACTGTGTAGCAGAAGCCTCTTGTGTGTGCATTTCCTCTTTACGTCCAGAATCATCATGTCTCTTTGAGGCATAGTGCCTCTGGCATCTGCTGCTGAGGAAGCACCCCTCCACATATCCTCATACCATAGACTATGGCTTAAAAATTACAACAGAGCCAAAAAGCCAAGCCAAAAAGAGTAACCCACTCATCCCCCTTTTTAGTCCTATTACTTCAAAAGGTGCTAACAGGCCAATTCACATTTAATGGTCCCTAGAAATATGTGTTAACTACTTGTGCTAAACAATCCGTTCCACCTTGTATTTTTCTGTGACACTCTGAGTACATTTTCCAGGGCTGCAGAAGACCTCTGGCAGCTCAAAAGCTTGTTTCTCTCACTACCAGAAGTTGATCTAATAAAAGACATTACATCACCCACCTTGTGTCTCTAATATTCTGGGACCAACACAGCTGCAAACAAGATATTTCGTTATTCTAACAATTACTAACCTAGCATAAAAACCAGCATCAGACATGTTAATAATACTCAGAGGAATGTGGAAACATGAAGCTTTGTTAGCTCTGTAGAAGGCCTAAGAGCATCATTATTCATAAATCATTTGAAATATTTAAAATGAAAGTCACAAAAGAAAAAAAGAGACTAAAGCTCATTATAAAATATGAACAACCAGTTCCTACTGTTACTATGGCAGAGCCTTGGTATTTATTTACATGCCATTTGTAATATTAATATTATTGTGGTGAAATAAATCACTCCCTGGACTTTTACATTTTTAATTACATTTTACTGCACTTGTTCTCCTGTTTACAGTTACCCAATGAAATATTTATTGTTTCTTATGTATATGACAGGGCTTCTGTATTTTAATCAAATTTTACACAATCTTCCCCCCCTCTTTTAGTATCTTGTTTTATGACCCTACACACCACAGGATGTTGTTTTGTAGAAAACCTCATTATTTTTTAATGCATGGCTATTTATTAATGTACTGTATATATAGCACACTACACATTTCTTTGGATTGATGAATACATTTACATTCACTTGAGAATAAGAATTCCCTTAAGATCCAATCGCACATTTCTCTGGCTATGCTACCAAAACAGTATGCTGATGGTGAGATGTTTCTCTCTCTCTGTGTGTGTGTGTGTGTGTGTGTGTGCGCGCGCGCGCGTGCAAAGTAGCAAGAAAGAAAGAGGCGCAATATGGTTTTTGTTTTATTTTGTTGAAGAGATGTGCTTACAGCTGTACATAGTTCAATATTCATTTTCTGATTGTAGAACTGAATATGCTGTAACAGAGTTCTGCTCTATCTACCTATAGCACTGTTTTACATGAGTAAATGTGTTATAGGGAGGAGGCTCTGCACTGACCAGCTCAATGCTCATTTTCTTGGGGGTAAAGTGTAACTGGGTGTACTCACTGCTAGGGGATGCCTCCTCATTGCCACTCAGGGGATTAGCTCCTTCCAGGTGCTGTGCCCTCCTCTGGTAGTCTCTCCACCCATCTTCTTCTCTCACACTGTAGCCTGTCTCACTCCTGGAGCTGCAGCTTCCTCTCTGTGGTTTGGCCCTCCGGCCAAGTCACTATGTGTGTTTCCCCCTTCTGGGGTATCAAAGCCTTTCCTCCCTGGCATTCTCAGGCAATCTTCCCATTCACTGCCCCATGGGAGTGGCTGGCAGAGGAACCCTGGCCCACCCTCTACTCCAGGTTCCAGCTCAGGGACCCTCAAATCAGCAGCCAAGGCCTGTCCCCCAATGGACCTTGCTGTCTTTCCCTGAGCCTTCTCCTACCTTTCTGGCTTCAGGCCACACCTCTTCCCCTGGGTTTGCCAGCCCAAATTCCCTCCTCCCATAGAGATAGGCTACTTGCCTCTGTAGCCCCAAACACACCTCCCTTTTCCCAGGTAATAACTACAGACTGCTTCCCTACAGCCCTCAGCTCCTGGGCTTTATACAGGCCCCTCCTATTCCCATCCAACTGTGCATCATCTAGTTAATCCCTGCTCCCTGGCTCCTCCTCCAGGTGCAGCATGGGGAATTAATTGGTCTACCTAGTTACCTTAACCCCTTCAGTCCTTGTGTGGGCTGGATACCCTATAACCTGAGGTAACTCACTCTCCAAGCCATATTGCCTATACCTGTATTTTGCAGTATTAAGTAAACAGGGTAACAACATGGGATAACAGCTAGCAATAATAAAGATAAGTTTGTATTTAAAACCCAGGTCTTTAAGAAATATAAGGCCTGTTTTAAAGGCCACTGAAGTCAGTAGGAAACTTTCAGTGTACAGACTAGCTTCACTAATGCATCAGATAGACCTCTCTCTCTTCTGCCCTTACCCACTCATGAAATGAGGCAGCACTATGGGTAGTACTTTATACTACTCAAATTGTCTTTATATCCTAGTATTATATTACAAACTAAATGTTCAGCCAGGCTTTTTAAACCGTGGTCACATATCAACTTACAAAAATCCCATGCAGTTACCTAGATCTCAGAGCTGGAAGGGACCCCGAAAGAGCATCAAATCCAGCCCCCTGCCTTCACTAGGCAGGATCAAGTACTGATTTTTGCCCCAGATCCTTAAGTGGCCCCCTCAAGGATTGAACTCACAACACTGGGTTTAGCAGGCCAATGCTCAAACAACTGAGCTATCCCTGTACATTTTGAATGTACAAAATGAGAAACTGAATATGCACATATCTGTTTGAACATATACATGCATAAACTTTTTGTATGGGTAAACTGATGTGTCAACAAATATTTTGGGTGCAGTTAAGGAAGTCATTTGAAAATATTTATATCCTTTAATGGTTTTACTAGAGCTAGGTGATTAATTCCTAACAAATTATTTATTTGTAAATATTGACACATTTTCTCTTCATGAAAACATGAGCAGATTGTGATTTTCTCATTTTATTATTTTAAAGTATTTGTCAAATTTCTGCACATAGTTCTCCTTTTGGTTGTTCGTGAGCAGTTTGATGCAAATATTTATTATCTGAAATATTGTAATCTGCTACTCCCAATAGCTGACTGCAGCAACTCACTATTCCACATCAGATGCAGATGGTACTCTATATACACACACTGAGAAATCTCTTGCATACTAGCTAGAGAGAACCATTGACTATTTCCACAGCTAATGCCTGGTAGATTGAAATTAATATTTAAGGCTAATGAGTAAGAAGTAACCTTACAACAGAGGCAAAAAGAAAGAAGTTGAATTGTTCTAGAGGTTTTTTTATTTCTATAAGTAAAAAGGAACTTTAATTTGAATGTCATAAATCTACAATGTAAACAAAGGAGAATACTACACCCTTACTGTATGAATAACTCCCATTATTAATGGGAGTTAAACAATCACATGGAGGAGATAATAATACACCACTAATTCTGTTTCTTTTTTTATTTTGTTTTGAGGAAGCTATGAAGAATAAACAAAATGATTCCCTTATTGGTGGTTTGTTTGTTTGAAATCAGGTAATAGGCAAATGTACATATTTTTTTAATTGTCTAATGCGTTCAAGTGACTCAAAACTAGATTTATATAAAGCATGATTAGATTTTGGATCTATGTAACTGCTCTGCATGGAGCCTTTATGGTCGGCTGGGTAAACACACATTTTTAAAATGATATAAATACTTATGTACAAGAGAAACTTCAACAGTTTTAAAGGAGTGATTATACTGAGTAAATAATATGTGAATTTGCAATTGTTCTCCAAGTGTTTACACATACTGTATTGTACACATAAAAGTTTGCATGATAGACTAAGAAATATCTGCTATGTTCCTCAAAAAGAACAGGAGTACTTGTGGCACCTTAGAGACTAACAAATTTATTAGAGCATAAGCTTTCGTGGGCTACAACCCACTTTCTAATAAATTTGTTAGTCTCTAAGGTGCCACAAGTACTCCTGTTCTTTTTGAGGATACAGACTAACACGGCTGCTACTCTGAAACCTGCTATGTTCCTGTAAGGCATTTTTCCTATGCTTCTTTCTTAATTTTGCTGCTGCAAACAGTCTCCTCCATGCTCTCTAGTCCAGACACGATAAATCGACCGCCGAGCGCTCTCCCGTCGACTCCAGTACTCCACTGGAGCGAGAAGCGTAGGCGGCATCGACGGGGGAGCATCAGCAGTCAACCTATCAAAGTGAAGACACCGCAGTAAGTAAATCTAAGTACGTCGACTTCCGCTATGTTATTCACATAGCTGAAGTTGCATAACTTAGATTGATCCCCCCCACCAGTGTAGACCAGGCCTCAGATACCAGGGGAATGGGCATGTTAAAACAATTAGGCAGAGTAGGATTATGCATTCATGGTAACTTTGTTATTTATTTAGATGTAATGTGATCATCACAGACTAATAGAAACATACAAAGGCACTTGAATTGTACCTTGCATTTTGCTGGTCTACTCACTACATCATACCCTCTAATATCACATCTAACCTGCTCTCGAAATATCTACAGAGATTGTGCTTCAAAACCCATCAGTTTTGCACATCAAGAACATTTTCCTAATACCAAACCAAAGTTTCCTCCCCTTATATTCCCCCCCTTTAATCCTTCTCCTGCTATCTTCTGATACTGAGATTAATTTCTTTCCTTCATTTATATTGTTACCTCGAATTAAGTCATTTAAGGTCTGCTTGCCTACTGAATCATCTCTTTTCCTAAAGAGGTACATCAGGATCCCTCAGCACTGGGAGCAGAAAAGTCGTCTTTAGGGGTTTTTTTTTTTGGGCGGGGGGGGAAGGACAGGGTTGGTAAAGATATTGATGCTTCAAAAGCAACATGTTTGGAAAGCTATGTAAATTTTGATCTGAGGTATGTGAGTACTGCATCACCCTACCCTGATTGGGTAACCTATGCTTAGTCTCTCCCTATAGGGTGACAGCAAAACAGAACCTTCAGAATCCATACATCAGCAGAGCTGCCCTAATTCTTCTTTCCTTTTAAAAATAATAAGGTTCTTTACAATTTCTCAGTGTGATATTATTTATAGTGTATTATATGATGTTTCCTTCCAAGCCAGTCTTTACTGTAGTGAATAACTGATTTATTGGAGTTTCTCTGTCCTAGACATTTTATCATGGTGATTAACAAATGAGAAATTACACACTGGTAACATCCACCTGGTTAGGGATTATTGACTAAATAGATATTAGCAGCAACCATATCAATGCTTCCAAAAGATTATTTTGTAGAAGTCTCACTTAGGATAGAACAGACTTCATAACAAAAAGGTTAACAAAGGAGGTATCATTCAGAATATCGGGCACTAGTGTTTCTCAAACTGTGAGCTTTAGAGCTGTTTATAGTGATACATAGAATTAAACAGTTTGAGATAGAAACATTGAACTGGATTCTGGAGAGGAGATGTGAGCTTCAAAAAATATCTGTAAAAGGAAGAAACCCTGGACCTACCATTCTTCTCTGTCAATATTCCAACAGAGACATTCCATTTTTCAAAGATTAAAATTTTCAAAGATTAACCATGGAATTAAAAAGGTAGCCTGATCTTGCAATTGTTCTGCATAGATTTTAGATAGATCAACAACAGGATAGGGAAAAAGTCAGTCACTATTTCACACACACAATTGCTCACACAAATAATTGGAAATATCTGAACAACTAATGAGGTTAAAATTGTTATTTAGTTAGTATTAATATAGAGACATTAGTGTGCATGGCCTTGAACAATATGTGAACTCTGCCAGACAAATAATGCCTCCGCTCCAAAGAGAATTGAAAGACAGTAGGAGGTAAAATACAGTACAATATAAAAACAAAAAAAGTGTGTAGTTTTTATAGCTACAATGTTTCAAGGAGTCAATGGGGTTCCTGAAGTTTTCCAAGAAGATCCTTGGGAATGGTTAACTGAGAAAGCGGTCAATATTTACACATTTAAATGGACAAAATTTTCAAAAAGTGTTGATCAATAAAGATAATAGAGCTTCAGGAGATGTATACCTTCTTATGTATCTATGGCCACACATTAGACAGATATGATGCATTTTCCTATTGGATCATTTGAACTCTGATGCAGCCTCATAGAAGGACATGATACAAGCAACTATTGTTATAGTATACGGTAATTTTCAGACTGAGACTGACGTATCTAAGGGCTTGTCTACATTGTGTAATAGTGTGCACTGGCTGGGGTGTAAATTCTAGTGCACACCAGCATGTCACGTACTTACTGTCCGTGTGGACCCTGCTGGCATGCATTAAAGGCTCCCCAGTGTGCGCTGACATAGTCCCATTTCAAACAGTGTTATATCACCATGCATTAGGGATCTTTTAGTGCGTGCCAGCAGGGTTCGTTAGTGCTGGTATGCCCCAGCTGGTGCACTCTAACACAGCAGATAGACAAGCTTAAAGCTGCAGAAAACATCCCCTTTCTTCCTTGGCTGGGCAGGACACAGCAACTTCATCCTGGTGATCCTTGCATTCATGACCGCCAAACTTATCAATGTCATGTACCTAGGAATGAAACCAATGAAATTCAAAAAGATCTAATCCCTTCAAATGCAGCAGTTCCACTATCGAGCCGTGATATATCGATCCCTGAACGCGCTCCCCATCGACTCTGGAACTCCACCGGAACGAGCGACGGTAGCGGAGTCGACGGGGGAGCCGCAGCCGTCGATGCTGCGCTGTGAGGATGGGAGGTAAGTCGGAATAAGATGCGTTGACTTCAGCTACAGTATTTCTGTAGCTGAAGTTGCATCTCTTACATTGACACACACCCCCCCCCCAGTGTAGACCAGGCCAAAGACTACTAATAGCACATTACTCCACTGTTCCCCTCTCTGTACTGCTTTCCACTCCAAATGAACACAGAATAAAGTTCCAGGTTTAAGTCCTTATGTTTCAAGACTTCTCTGGGACTTGCCCAGGACATCTGAGGGAATGTCTCACTCTGAGCTCATGACCTCCCAGTGGAACAACAGAACGGTCAATCTTAAAGATGACAATTGTGCAGAAACACAGCTTTCTTGACTATGGGCCCTCAGAGGTGGATCTTACTTCCTGCAGATGTTCGAACCACCACAAATTTCATGGCCTTCAGAGCACTGCAAATTTATATAGGATATGAGCAACCTATATAGATTGGATCCTACTCCCATTGAATTCAGTGGGAAAATTCTGACTCGCATAAGCTTAGAGCACTTTTGAGACTTTCCTAAAAAAGTATTTGCAAAAAAAAAAAAAAAAAAACCCCACAACCAAACCAAACCACCCTGCAACTTTTAAAATGATTTATCTTTGGAAAATGGACAAAGCTTACAATAAAAAAAAAGATAATAAACGTTCCATATGGAGGAGACAGTTCTATGTGTTCAATACACATTGTGTCTGCAAAAGCAGGAACACACTTATGTCTAATACATCATCTCTATTTTCAGTATAAGGGAAAGCAAGACAGAGCAGCTGGCTGTTTTTTATCAGCTTTCATTACTTCACATATGTTGGCACATATTTTGTAGACATACTTCTTCTGGAATATATAAGTTTTGCCATAGGAAGTACAATACTTTCCAGATTTTACTAACCCATTTTCTGTTGTAGTGATAATGTAACTTTAACAGTGAAAGCTATATTTAATGATATGGACACAGTTCTGTTATCAGTATGTAAAGAGAAGAACTATAACTTCTGTAGACATTCATCTAAAACCTCTCGGGCTTCATTTCGCCTTCAGTCCCTAATTGGAATAATTTGGGACCTGATACAAAGTCTGTTGAAGTGAATAGGAGTCTATTAGCTTCAATGAGCTTTGCATCAGGCTCTTAAACACTATTATTGAGCAAAGATGGACTTTTTTTGCCCACATTAAAAAACTGAAGAAATTAAGAGAAAAAATAAATTTATAATAATGTTTCATTCATGTTAAGTGCACAACAGTCAAGAAGTGAAGAAGAGTAAAAGTAAAGATTCTCAGAGTCATAGGCGCCAACTCCGTGGGTGCTCTGGAGCTCAGCACTCACTGGAAGCCCCGTGGAGCAGATCTTCCCCCTCCCCTCACAGCCCTCCCATGGGCCCCACCGATCAGCTCCTCCCTCTCCCTCCCAGCGCCTCCCACCTGCCACAATGAGCTGTTCAGTGGGGTGCCGGAGGCACTCTGGTGGAGGAACGGGGGCAGGAAGAGAAGGGGAAAGGGAGCAGAATGGGGCAGAGCAGA
Organism: Malaclemys terrapin pileata; assembly: GCF_027887155.1. Taxonomy (NCBI): domain Eukaryota; kingdom Metazoa; phylum Chordata; order Testudines; family Emydidae; genus Malaclemys; species Malaclemys terrapin. The sequence goes on along the minus strand of NC_071506.1, from coordinate 64,957,956 downwards.
GGTTGAATAGATGTCATTCAGAGGTTGATAGGGAAAGGTTGATAGGGAAAGGATAAACTTACTTCTTGAGGGTAGAGGAAGGATCACAATTTCTGGCCCTGTGAGGAGGAACTTGTACAGTAGAAACTCCAGCTGTGACAAAATAAATTACTTCTAATGCACTTTATTAATTATTATTATATTATCAGTACAATAGTATCCTACATATCCTAGGCATCATACAGGTGTTATACATTCCGATCTTGAAGAGTTTGCAATCTAAAAGAAACAAACAAACAGAAAAAGGTTGGGAGAGATGCAAAATATACAGCAGATTCTGCCACTCATGCAAGAGAGTACTAAGCATGTAACTCCACAAGTAAATACTACTCATTTAACTCCAAACCTATTCTGTTCCCATGCATTTAAATGCATGGGACCATATGTGTAATAAGAAACTACTCAGTGTGAGTAAGGGTGTCAGAATGTTCTCCTATATTTGTATGCATGGAGAGGGGGGCTGAGTCTGGCAACAAGTGTGCAGCGTAGACCAGCAATTCTCAACCAGGGGTCTGGGGCCCTCTGGGGGGCTGTGAGCAGGTTTCAGGGGGTCTGCTAAGCAGGACCAGTGTTAGACTTGCTGGGGCCCAGGGTGGAAAGCTGAAGTTCCACCATGTGGGGCAGAAGCCCGGGGCCCTGAGCCCCACCATCCGGGGCTGAAGCCGAAGCCTGAGCAACTTAGCTTCATGGGGCCCACTGTGGCATGGGACCCTGGGCAATTGTCCTGCTTGCTACCGGCCCTGGATTTCATATGCAGAAAAACATCTGTTGTGGCACAGGTGAGCCATGGAGTTTTTATATCATGTTGAGGGGGCCTCAGAAAGAAAAAGGGTGAGAACCCCTGGCCTAGTCAACTTCATTTGTGTGCTTTATTGATTGGCTGCTTAGTTTGTGGTGGTGATGTTTAGCTAGAATGTTGGGTATTTTTTGTGAAATTAGATAAGTCAATAAGTACCAGCAACTACTGGAATCAGTGATTCTGACTTCTGTCATGTGACAGAGGTAAAATCTTTTGTAAACCTGCTCCTTGTCCTGACCAAGAAATAAAGGTCAGTCTCCTTCTATCAGTGCTGTTTCACATCTGTATTACACACCAACCAATTGCTGTACATGGAAACATCTTGGAAGGCAGCTTTACAAACTCTTATATGGTGCCTAAGGACAAGATACCTCAGATTCTTTGCCTAGCCCTAAAATATGTCTAACACACACAGAAGGAATTAATCTTTGTGTCTTTAATGGCACTTACAGTTCCAAAAATTAAGTTGCAGATTGAGGCCTACTGTATGGCAATACCATGATGTCTTACTGCAGTTTGGATTTATTGCATCATTACAAGCATTATTTCATATCCTGCTGTTGGAATCTGTCCCCTTTCAGAGCTCAAAGCAAGTAAAGCAAAGTGCGTTGTCATCCATGATATATGCTAAAATCACAGGTGGGGAGGTGTGAAGAAGTTTTATACTTATCTTTATGATGTAAATGATTCTCTTGACAAAACCTTTTCATTTTATGCAAAATTAAAAATTCATAACCTGTGAAACCCATGAAGAGACTTTTCAGAAGAAAGAACACTGGATATTTGAAGTATACCCAATCCTGTTTGTGCTGTTCTACACAAACGGGGGGAAAACCTTTATAAAAATTCGTTGACCCTGCTTTTTGCCATCTGAATGGTCATGGTTGATTGGAAAAATCAATGAAGTGCTGGGAGAATTGCACCTCACTCTTGCAGACAAGCCACACAAAAATCCAACTTTTCACATGAGATGAAGATTGCCTTTGGTTCATTTACTCTCTTAAGACACATTAAAATCAAATCTATCACCCCATTTGGCCATCTGTCAATTCTCACTACACAGTAAACGGGTAGACTTTGTTCCTGGATCACCAGAATGGGAGGATGTTTTGTTGTTGTAATAAATGGTTTTAGACCTCAGAGACAGAAATAAATCAATGCAATTTATAAAGTGGGGGTGAAAATGTTAGCTGCAGTTTTTCAAACTACAGGGAATTATATATGGATGAGTTACAATAAATAAAGCACAGCTTTAGCAGCTTACAAAAATAAATAATGAAGATGAAAGAAATTAATGTGCAGTCCTTTATTTTGGAACCTTTTAAAACATGGATTAAATACAAGAGTAAATTGCACATCAAAGGTACAGCTACTTTATTGTATGAACATTTAAAATGAAATTTATAAAGAGCGGATCCCATTTCTCTCTTTTAACCAAAGCTTAGGTTTCAAAGCACAAAATGGACTAACAACCTGAAGCACATTTTCTAGTGCTTTCCTGATAATTGTTTTGCTATTTATTATCAATAGAATTAATTGTCGACAGTGGGCTTGAGATTCAGCTTTAAAATTAAACTTTTGAGAAATAGTTTATAAACAGAGCAGCTCTGCAAGTGAAGAGGCAATATTACTGGTAACTACACCTGAGTCTTGTTGTGAATGATCCGGTGTTGACTGCCCAATTAATAAGCTGCTTCTCCAGATTCAGCTTGCACTGAAGTTCATGACAAACTACCTAGTGAGGCTGCCTTCTCTGATGGCTATCTATGGTTTTGATCCTCTAAGCATACTCACCTAGCACCCATCCTAAGAGATGTTAGTTCTCTTGATTGAACAATCCTGAAGATAATCAGCTACAAAGGATGTTAAAATGATGAACTAGAAAGAATGTGAAAATGCAAAGACTAAACAACTGGACCAAAGTTGTTGTCCAAAACATCAATTTCATAGCCTCAGAGGCAACACCTGTTATTAAAGCAAATTTATGGTGAATGGAATAAACTATAAGGGCCACCTTTTCAAAACTGGCTACCAAAATTGCATGCACAAATTTGTGTTTAACATTGCATGTGCAAAAGTCACTTCAAATATGTTTTTTTTATTAAAAGAGCTGGACAAGATTTTATATAACTACATGTCCAACCACCCAACCCAGACTGCTTGTGGGGCCTGATCTCTTTCACTCCTCCACACCCCCAAAGATAACCTGCAAGACTCAAGCAAGAGGAGTACAAGGAGGCCAGTAAAGAGATCTGCCTGGAAAGCCAGGATCTGTTTGGGTCTCAGGACCCTGATGCTGGACAAGTAGAAGACAAGCCAAATTCCTGCCCTGCAGCAACCAACCCCAAATCCCAGGCAGCAACCCAGGACATGATTGAAGCTGATCCTATGGATGGAACCTTGGATTGTATTTTTTAAAAACATATTTCCCATGGAGACTCTCAAAGCCATTCTTTCATAAGCCAGGGAAATCATTATAGCTATGTAACTCTCTCCTTTCCCCCCTCTGAGTGCTAAGCAAGCTTCCTGTTATTCATGAGAGTTGCTTGTTGGGGACAGTCCAAAAAGTTAATTCAATTAACTAAAGGTTTGAATTTAAAGTGGATTTATTAAACCCATGTGGATGCTCTCATTCAGCATGAAAGTGGCCTTAATTTGGTTTAACTTAATTCTCTTTCAATGTGAATTCCAAAAGTAGGCAGGTTTCACCCACTGATCTAAGACGAGAGAGAGTCACACAGACCCATACAAGAGCATATGAAAACCTGTTGCCCATTCACCTATATACCTGCCTAGAGTTGTTTTAAGTGACTCAATAACTCAATTATTGTAATTTTGGGGGAAGTGGGAGGAAAATGTTTTTCTTTTCAATTTCCCCTGTCCCCTTCCTTTTTTCAGCCACTGTAACAACTTTTGTGTTGTGTATGCTCCGAGCATATGCACACAGGAATGGCAACATGTGCCGCCTCATTACAACGCTCACAGGGTCAGCTGTCAGGGTCAGCATAACATCACCTCTCTTTTTGTTGAACTTGCTCATTTTAAATCAGGATATTTTATAGTAGATACATTTTTTGTTTCTTGCTCACACCCCTTTTGTCAACTGCAGCATACACTAGACAGAATGACTAAGTCCCAGTGAACTGTAAGACATCACTAGGTTTACCTCTCTCCCTTTCTATGTAAATGTATGTAATGCACACACCATTTTCAGGATTCATCTGCAATAAATTTGTGTTCTTGTCCCCAGAGACAGATTAAGGTTTACTGGGGCCCTGAGCACAAAGAACATTTAGGCCCCACATGCCATGGGACCCCACCCACTGCTCCTCCCCTTCCCCACAAGGCCCTGCCCCCTGGCAAAGCTGGCCTGGGGTCAAAGCTGCCCAGGGAGCCTGGGCCACTGTGGGGAGCCCTGGACCATCCACCTGCCCCGGGTGGCATGCCTTGGACATGGGGCAGGTGCTGCTCTTGGGTGCCCCACAGCAGCCCAGGCTCCCTGGGCAATTGTTACCATAGCTTAGGGTGACCATATATCCCATTTTAGCCAGGACAGTCCCCTTTTTAAGCCCTATCCCAGACATCCCAACTTTGACAAAGGAAAATGGGACAAATGCCCAGTTTCACCAAAAAGGGGCTGAGAGGGGCAAGCAGCAGGGCTCAGGCCAGCTCCACATGGGGGGGGAAGAAGGGGGCTCAGGCCAGCTCTGCTGTGTTGGGGGGTGAGAAATAGGATCACCCTATCACAGCCTGGCTCTGGCTTCTAGTCTGGCCAGGGGGTGGGGACTTAGGGGGAAGAGGAAGGGCAGGGGGGCAGGGTCTGGAGGTGGGAGGGGAGAAGAGCGGGGGGTGGGGCCACAGTTCTGGCACTGGTGGCCCCCCCTTTTTATACAGGTTCTGGAGTGCCTGTGGGGCCTCCCAAATTGGCTGGGCCCCTGGGCACAGGCCCCATGCATTAATTCACCAATGCTTGTCCTACAGCTCACGCGCTCTCACCTATGTGGCAATCTACAGGTTTAGCTATTTTTATATGTGCTTACAATGCATTTCTAAAATTCTGGATACTCTGTATTTGGACCCAATAATGCAATAGGATTTTTCTCTATTTGAAAAATAATTAACTTTAACTTGGGTAGCAAATTTAGTTCATATGGATAGTAGGTATTGACATGGTAAAGGCAAAATAGTTAAAATTACTACAAATCATTCCCCTGTATCATAGAACAATCTCAAGGACAATCCATACATGGTCTGCAATCTCCTAGTGTAGAGGTTTCCTGATAACAGTAACGTGGAATGGCACCATATCATTAAAACAAAGATCACACTGAAGGCTTTATCCAGGCTCCAAGGAACTGAACCAAGCTTTAAATCCAAAGTTATTCTTCCTAATGTAATCTGGCAACAGATGTTAATATATAAACAAACTAAAGATAATGTCAGATAACATTAAATGCAACAAATGATAATGGTAAAGTAACTGCTTACCTTTACTTCAGGTAGAGCCACCAAGGCAGAACATAGTAAACTGAAATCCTGGAGTACATGAAACAAAAGTTTTATTTTTTTCTTTAAAATCAGAATCAAATAATGGAAAGAGGAGTGAGGAAAGTAAGATGGTCAAGACAATACAGTGAGCCGGACATTGCTAGTAGCAGTTTGGTATTTTCATAACATGCTATTATATATCACAGTTGGAATGTCCCTGAGACGAACACAAAGTTTTAAAATAAATAAAATTATGTTTGAAGTGTCAAAACATTTCATTTTGTCTCAGTTTTAACATTAATCACTGTCCCCCTTTAGTGGCTTGTGGGGCCTCATGGCCCCATTCTCTTTGATGGGCTGGTCTCCCCACACAGACTACCTGTCCCATGATGCACCACAACAGTTCAGTTGAAGGAGAGACTGATGCACCATAGGAGATGTAGTCACACCATGGAGCCCACAGAGAAGAATGGGGACATGAGGCACAGAAAGCACTACAGCAGCTCAGAAAAAAACACAAATGAATGTCAATCTGAAAAAATATATTGTTTAGTTTTTCGCTACTGACAATACAGAAAACTTGAGCAAAATTGAAAATTGAAAATTTCAGTTCTGCAGATATTGCATTTTCCATTGAAACAAACACCGATGAGAAAAGGAAGAGCCAGCTATTCTCAGCATCTGGTACAGGAGCTGTGCATGCATGAGGATAGATCAACAGTAGCAGCGGCAGACAATAGTAGGGGCCATGCCAGCAACACCAGAGAGTCATTATTGTTTTTCAGACAGACAGTGTTAAGGGAGTGGCAGCCCACTTCCCACTCCACATTGTTAAGACTAAGGTAGCAGCTTTCATTTTTCCCTTCAGTTACTTGGCAAGATGGCATTACAGCTGATAAGTGAATCAAGTACTCTAGATGAAATGAGAATTGACTCCGCTGCACACTTGTTAGTGTTTGGGTTTTACTGCTTGGATTCTTTTGTTGATGAAGTGAAGTATTGCATACTATTAAATTATCATTTCATGCTACTTATGATAATGTGCTATATTATTACTTTCATTTATAACTGATCAACATGCATTGTTCATAGTGTGTTAGCTCCTTTTTGGAGAACTGTGAGATTTCAATTGGAAAGAGTTTGTTGTGTTCCTATATAGATAGGGTGTGCAAAGAGGAAGAGGAAAATAATAAGGAAAGGGAACTTGTGTGAAAGGATGTGAGTGGAGATAATGTTTGTGCTAGTACCTGGTTTTATGTTTCTGTGATTATGGCATTGAACGGACTATGCTGAATACTCCTACAGTTAATAATCCTTTTACCTGCTCTTCAAGACACCTGGCTACTGAGTGTATTACTAAGTAGCACAGTGTGGAGCCATTTAATTAGGCTGAGTAATTCTATTATCTATTCCTCCTGTTTATTCATCACCCACCATAATTTCCTCCTCCTTTACAGATTATGTTAACAAAATTAATCCCCTGGGTCTGATAATCCTGTCAGCTGTACACGTGTGACATGCATGTGATGGGATGCTGAGATCCTTTTACTGCAGTTTATATATGTCATTCTTTGCTTGCAAGGTGACACAAGAGCCAAGCACTGTATACAAATTATAGTTTATGGATACATTGGGTAAGAGGTAATTTTATGGGTAATACTTCATTTGCTACCTGTGCAAATGAGCTCCATGACACATATGTATATGAATGTGCAGTGTTGTTACCACTCTGACTCTTTCTGTAGGAGAAAGTCTGGAGGAATCAGAGTGTTGTGTTGTGTAGATGGTAGTGTGTGTTGTAGTCAGAGCAAATAACTGACTTCTCGGGGCCTGTGTGCCTATAGACCAGAAGGTGAAGAGGATATTGTTGCTGGGAAGGGAAAAAACCACACACACACACAAAACCCTGAAAACACACCATATGAATTGATTAATATTGGGCAATAACACAGCTTCCTTTTGAAAGAGCCTATTATGCTTTGAGTCTAATTGGGACTAGAAAGTAGGGCTGGATGATATTGTCAAGAATGTTTTTTCCATGCAATTTCACACCATTTTGAGCCCTCCAAATGTCATTTTCCTGTGACATTTAAAGGGCCCCAAATTCTCCATATTTTTTCACAAGTTAGCTCATAGCTTGACATTTTGTAATTTTGCCAATTTGGAATTTCACATGGAAGTTACCATGGCAGTCATCATTGACAAAGTTGGTTTGCAGAGTAATAGCTAGGATGGCTATAGCAACACACACTAACTCCCAAAAGCACTGTTATAATACACATACAGACACACAGGCAGACAGATAGATACACAGAAGGTCAGGTGGGGCAGTCTGATACCACCTTCAGAACTGGCATGGAAATCTGTACCAGCTCCTGATCACGTTAGTCAAGAAGATGGAATTTGGGGTATTTGGAACAGGCAAGTGAATGTGAGGCTAAGGACATCATGTTTGTTGTTGGTATTGTCATGGCATGGCAATTAAATTAAGCCAGCCTGTTTCCTACCAGAACTCTACACAAGATCCAAAACATTTAATGATTCATACAACTTGTACCTAGCGAATTAAGTAAAGAACAAAAAAAGCCCAGAACTGACATTGCCAAGTTACATGTAAAAAGCATACCCCATGTGTTGCAGGGGCAATAAGTGTCAGACAGATCCATCAGATTTTGGCCAGTTTTCTGCAACCTTATTGCAATTTAAATAATAAACAAGATAACTGTTAACAATGGCTTGGCATCAGTGAAAAGGAGGAGGTGACAGATGACTAAAGCGGTCACTTGCCCCTTCCTTTCAATACTCAAATCCAGAGCAACCTACCTGTCCAAATGGCCCACTTAAACCTACAGCTCTGATGGGCCTGCACCATTCAAAGGCCTAGCCTGTATCTACAGTCCCATGCAGGCTACTCCCCGAGGAAACTCCCACCTGGCCTTCGAAGTTAATGGATGGAGTGGATTTAGAAGGAAGGATAAGTGGATATTTGTGACAAGTGGTGGAGCTGAATGAGGCCTGCTTTTGCCTTACATGGCATTTTATGAGTGGCACTGTGGAGAATGACATAAATATCTTATTTTTTATAAATATAATCTGCTTCTCAGTTTGCCTGGTTGGTATTACCCTGCCTGAGTGCACAGAGTCAAATCAAAGGCAGTTGTTAGGGAGAAACCAACAGGAAATGAAATAATGGTAAAGATAAGGTATGGTCCAGAGAATACCAGGTATCCTTGAGAAAGCATTGGAGAAGCTATTGTTTGGGGAATAGCCCCAGCCTGTCTCCAGGCAGGCTAGCGAGGTTTACTCTTCCCTAGGGTGACCAGATGTCCCGATTTTATAGGGACAGTCCAGATATTTGGGGCTTTTTCTTATATAGGCCCTTATTACCCCCAGCCCCTGTCATGATTTTTCACACTTGCTATCTGGTCACCCTACTCTTCCCAGGCCTGAGCCTGGGATCAAAAGGGACTGACAGTTATTAGCAGCAACCAGATACAAATTGTGACAGAGAAGGCTTCAGAGCAGTCTACTTCTCTCAGTGCAGAAATGGAGGTAACTGGGTGAATGGAATTTACCAAAGCTGGCAAGGATAGGTTAAGGTTTAGGAAAGGGAAATAGGTGTATAGGCCTTCATTGTAACTCTTGTCTCTGATAGCGATGTACCTGTGGGTGAGTGGAGTAGTGCCTTGTTTTGACGATACTCTTCTTGAGTCACTTTAATCAGCCACTGTCACAGGCTCCCAAAGAAAAAGGGATTACAGGTGCCAAACACAGCTGGGTCCTGTTGTGTTAACATGGTGGGCTGCCACCCAGAGCAGCTGGTCATGGGGTTCCATTCTTGAGTGACGTAAAGGAAGCTAAGTCTATCCTCTGAAGGGTGTACTTGAGAGGGACTAAAAGTAGTCTAAAGCACAGCTTGCACTGTGGCCACTCACCAGTCCCAATGCCTTTTAGAGGTTACACCCTTTGTGGGAGGGAGCCAAATCCAGCACCACTTTAAATCAGTTTCACCCTAGTATGCTAGGATAAGGCAGCCTCTCTGGAGGCCAAACTGCACGTAAAGCCCTCTGAAGACATCTCAGCATGATCAGAACACATACCAATTGAGCAATGATGAGTGATCCTTATACTGTATTGTCTGGAAACTATCCCAGCCTATGAAAGGCCCCTCCAGACTATGGATCCGCCTTAAAACTTTATATTCAAACTTTAACAGAAGGGGCTGAGTCCCAGTTCAGTAAGGTGCCTAAGCATGTGCATAATTTTTAGACTGTGGGTAGTTCCATTGGCTTCAATGGGTTTCTTATGAACTAAAAGTTAGGTACATATTTAAGCAGATTGCTGAATCTGGCCTTAGTGGTCTCTTTCTGCATTCAGTAGCTCTTCATTCAACAGTAACTTTCCTTAGGGTAATAAGGCACCAGCTCTAATGCATTCAGAAGAGAGTTCTTTCTACTCCTTGGCCAGAAAGATGAATGATACAAAGGAGAGGAAAATAAGGGGAGATCCTCTAGACTGAGTCAGAGATCAGGAGGACCCCTGAGGAAAAAACATTTCTCACCTTTCAGAAAGATTAACTTTCAGAAAATTGGGCTAAGCAAAGAGCACTCATGTTTCCTTTAAACTAAAGACACACTTATCACATCCCTCTTGTTTAAATTAAGTAAAAATCTGAGCTATCTACAGCCCAAATGAGGGAAACATACGGCCCTTCGCTGGTAATTTAAAGGGTAATTTGGTTAAGCAACTGAAATAGACCAGTGCACTATTGCATAATATCAATGCAAAGCAGAACCCTCCCTAGTCAGGTCACAGTTCTCCAAGACGTTTTTATACTTAATTTTCCTTACTTCTCACACGTCTTCCTTAGAGCTTTACAGTATCTCCAACTTTTTAATATAAAAAACTACAACTTTGTTATGAAAAATACATATAGTATAAATGATGAACCCATATGAAGTAAATATGTTTTTGTTAAGAACAGTCAGTAAACAATCGTAGTTGTTCCAAAGAATTAAAATACGGAGTTTGATTTTCCCTCTGACTTACACTAGTTCTACACTAGTGCAACCCCACCTGACTTCAATGAAACTATTCCTGATTTACACCAGTCCACGTGAAAGGAGAATAATGCCCATTGCCACTGGATGTCCCAATTAATGGTTTGGTATGCTTAATCATATAGGCCAAATCATATAGGCAAAGCACTTAAGTTGCATAAAGTTGCACATGCTTAAGTATACAAGTCCTAAGTACTCTTGTACTTAAATGCTTTGCTGAATCATGGGCCTTCTACTGTAGAAGTTAATCAGCAAACTACAAAAATCTGCAAACTAAGACCCTGATTCAGCAAAGCAATTCAGCATGTGTTAAGTCCATCCCTATTCAGCAAATTACTTAAACATGCTTAAAGTTAAGCCTGCACTTCAGTGCTTTGCTAAAGCAGCTTGAATTTTTAGGCCCTGACTCACGTGGCGATTCTGAAGCAGATGAAAAGGCCTACTTCTGCTCTCATACCACTGAGAATCAGGGGTAAAATCTGGCCCCACTGAAGTCATTGAGAGGTTTGTCATGGAATTCAACGGGGCCAAGATAAAGCCACTGAGATCAGAATCAGGCCCCAGATATTTTCAAATGTGCTTTGTGTATATTCTTGTGCATACACAGACATCCATGGGAGGGGTCCACATAATGTTCTGTAGGACTTCCCCTCCCCCCCCCCCTGGAAATAGGGCAAAACGGAAGGGAATTTACTGATTTGGATGAATACATGATCCTTTCTTGTTTTAAAGACAAAGTGAGAGTCCATTTTTTATCGGAGAATTAAAATCTTCCCATGAGAAAAAACTAGGGAATATAGTAAATTAGTTAAGAGTTAAAAATTATGGATCATGGCTTTTGAACACTCCCCAAAGCTGCACAACTAGTGATGAGGTGATGTGAAAAGCTATTTTTCTTATAAAAAGATACCAAGCAGATTTGTCTTCTTTTAAAACCTGGCATTTAAAAATATATTCACTTCTGTTATATACTTGCCTAACCTGCACAGGCTATTGCTTGTGACACAGTACCAGAGCAGATGTTTTAGACAACCCATTGGCATAACTGCAAAGAACAAAGATTTGTTTGTGTTTATTATAATCTTGACATACAATTGTAAAAAAGTCTTCTTTAAAGAAGGTTTCTCCAATGATTTACTATATGTAAATTTTCCTCTACCCCTCACCCCCACAGTGCAACTTAGTAGTGTCATATGAAGAAATTGGGGAAAATGGGCACCCTGATGACTTTTTCCACAGGACATCTGCTCACCTTAGACGATTGGCTGCAAAAGATCTGGATAAGACCATCTGGATAAGATCAGCTTGAGGGGGATGGAAGAGAGAACTAAGAAAGAGATGGATTTGGGAATATTTCTTTTTACTTTAATAAAACAAAAAAGGGAAAGAAAAGGAATTTACAAATATCTGTAGGAGAAAATTTATACATTTTATTAGTTTTAATGACTGCATAATTCAGTTCCAGATTAAAAAAAATATATATATAACTTCAATTATTATTAAACAACAACATTTGTGATTCAAAGCAGCAATTGCACTCTTTTTACTGTCATGACCTCTCCCATGGCTTAGTATCTGGATCTCGAACTAAATCTCTTTATACTTTAAACACTAATGAAATGTTTTTATATATGGCATTAGATTACAGGATGCATTTTTATGTTTATTCCGAGATAGGAATACAGAAATGTACTGTGAGAGAATGACCTTCAAACTTCAATAGAAGGTCTTCTCCATTTTATGCCATCCTATTCAATTTTAATTTTTTTCCATGCTGTATACAAATATGAAATTCATCTCATCATCTTTAACAAATATATTATCAATCAGAGGAGATGCAAAACTATCAATGTTTGTATTAGGTTGCTGGCACAAACAATCTCCCCTAATGACTTAATGTCACAGTGAACTGTGCATATGCTCGAGTATTTGCACTTGTGTTTCTGATATTTGTCTTTACTTGCCTATGGACCCAATCCTGCAAACACACACATGCATTTAACTTTGAGAATTAGTAATTCCATTGATTTCAGTGGGTCCATTCACATGCTCAAAGCTAAGTAGGTGCATAAGGTTTGCAGGACCAGGACCTACATCTGTATGACAGAAAGCAATTAACTACATTTTTTAAACAGGAGATGAAAGGATATTTTTAATGGCAGGAGGTAGATCAACACTGAAATTAAAAATCCTGATAAAACCTTGGAAAACAAACTTTTGAAGTTTATATTAGAGGTTACACACCAAAGATAGAAAATTGCTGTAGATTATTTCTAAAACATTATGAAGAATACATAGTCCAACATATTCCTTACTAAGTCAGTAATTAATGAATTCCTCTAGTCTTGAATATTGATTTTTCTCCTTAAATTCCATTCATATCATTTGCCTAATTATTTTAAAGCTTGCATTTTAAAGCCGTTGTCAAGCCAAAACAGCATACTCAGTGAAGAGTTCAGACATGGGACCTTATGAAAAGCTAGATGGATAGTTAGAAAGCTAGATAGACTGAGTAACAATAGTTATGTACATCTGATCATATTTGTCTCATGCTTTGGTCTTGTGTTCTGCTGAACTAATTTTCCTTTCAGTCATTGGTCTTGCTGTCATTCTGTCTTGCATGAAGCAGAGTTGGACAGAGAATGGATGCTACCACTACAGCATCAACTGCACAAACATGGCATGTGCTATGGAATTACCGATAGCCAGGTTTGATGATGGCATTGCCCACCTATGTGAGGTGGCAGACAGAACTTTTTGCGGTTGACAAGTATAATTAGCGGATATTCCTGATAAATTATTTATTGTATGAAAAAAAAAAAAGAAGTGTAAAAAATATAAGAAATAATAGGTCAATTTCATTGTTAGTATAAATACATTGAGCACAAGAGATACACCGCAGATGGATTTGGTTTATTTATTTATTTAAAAGAAAGATGTGATAGTGGTGACAAAGGCAAACTCTAAAACTTTTTACTCAGCTTTGACATGTGCGCATGTATATTACAAATGTATTTTTGGCTGCTCATACCCAATACACAATCCATTTTGTAAAAGACCAATCAAGATATTTTTTAAACAAACAAAAAAAGCTTAAGTAATCTAGATTGTTATATGCACTACACATGATCACCTGGGCAAATAGGGAAAACAGCAGAGACAGTGAAAGCCAAGCAGCGTGGAGGATACCAGAAGATGCCAATCCAGCCAAAGGACAAGCTATAGGCTAAATAGTGGTTTAGGCTAGTATTACAGCCAATGAGGCTGTTAACAGTTGTGTTCAGGCTGCAGAAGTCCTCTGTATCCTGGGCCAATTTCACAGGTGGTATGTAAGGTAATGTACATTAGACCTTCTTACCTGAAAGGGAGTCAGATTTAGTGTATCTACACCAACTATTAATGTATAATTTGAGGGAATTTACACAGCAAAGAGTCAGAAAAAGGTGTCAGATAAGAAGCCCCCCTTACACAGGCTCTAGACAAGAGGCCAGAATTTTAATCTTTGTTATGCAAAATGACAATCTTTAGTCTTCTGAGTTTTGTCTTCTTTTCTATCCACAGAGATTGGATCATTTCTATGGGCTACAAACTGCATAGGAAGTGTTGTATACAGAGCTAACAAGAAGCTGGTAGGGGATGCAATAAACTTATATAGGGCAATAAGATTAAGTGACAAGAAAAACAAAAAACTCCTCCATACAAATACTGGGTCCTTAAGTGTTCCATAGTTCTTTTGACCAGTGTAATCTTTCCATTGGATAACTAGTCATGATGGTAGAAAACACAGCATCTGATATTTCCGAGTACCCCATTTTTGGAGCACCGTTTCACACAAGAGCTAAACTGGGCTTGAGTTGGATTTGTCGGGGTCACATTTACTCTTCCAGATCTTCTATGCAACAGTTTAGATTGATAAAACAAAACAAAACAAAACAAAAACACTTGGGTGTAGAGGTGCTCAGAATCACCACCACTAACTTTGAGGTGCCTAGAAAAGTCACTGCTTCTTTACAATGCCTGTGTCAGGCAGCTTGGCACCCTACAGAAAGGGAGAGATGGGGAAGAAAGCTACTAGAGCCTCACCTGGGATAGTGCTTGGGGTGTGCTATAGATCACCAGGATCAGATTTGAATAGAGTTTTAATGAAATAAATACTAATGGGAATTGTGTGATCATGGGAGACTACCCAGATATAGACTGGAGGTGTAGTAGTGCTAGTAGTAATAGGGCTCAGATTTTCCTGGATGCGATAGCTGATGGATTCCTTCACCAGGTAGTTGCTGAACCAACAAAAGGGGATGCCATTTTAGATTTGATTTTGGCAAGTAGTGAGGACTTCATAGAAGAAATGGTTGTAGGGGGACAAAGTTGGTTCAAGCAATCATGAGCTAATTCAGTTCAAACTAAATGGAAGGATAAACAAAAATAGATGCGTGACTAGGGTTTTTAATTTCAAAAGGGCTAACTTATAAAAAATTAAGGAAATTAGTTAGGGAAGTGGATTGGACTAAAGAACTTGTGGATCTGAAGGCGGAGGAGACCTGGATTTACTTCAAGTCAAGGTTGCAGAAACTATCAGAAGTCTGCATCCCAAGAAAAGGGAAAAAATTCATAGGCAGGAGTTTTAGACCAAGCATCTCAGAGAGGTGATTAAGAAAAAGCAGAAAGCCTACAAGGAGTGGAAGATGGGAAGGATCAGTAAGGAAAGCTACCTTATTGAGGTCAGAACATGTAGGGTTAAAGTGAGAAAGGCCAAAAGCCATGTAGAGTTGGACCTTGCAAAGAGAATTAAAACCAATAGTAAAAGGTTCTATAGCCATATAAATAAGAAGAAAACCAAGAAAGAAGAAGTGGGACTGCTAAACACCGAGGATGGAGTGGAGGTGAAGGATAATTTAGGCATGGCCCAATATCTAAACAAATACTTTGCCTCAGTCTTTAAATGAGGCTAATGAGGAGTTTAGGGATAATGGTAGGATGACAAATGGGAATGAGGATATGGAGGAAGATATTACCACATCCGAGGGAGAAGCCAAACTCGAACAGCTTAATGGGACTAAATCGGGGGCCCCAGATAATCTTCATCCAAGAATATTAAAGGAACTGGCACATTAAATTGCAAGCCCATTAGCAAGAATTTTTAATGAATCTGTAAACTCAGGGGTTGTACCGTATGACTGGAGAATTGCTAACATAGTTCCTATTTTTAAGAAAGGAATAAAAAGTGATCTGGGTAACTGCAGGCCTGTTAGTTTGACATCTGTAGTATGCAAGGTCTTGGAAATAATTTTGAAGGAGAAAGTAGTAAGGACATTGAGGTCAATAGTAATTGAGACAAAATACAATATGGTTTTACAAAAGGTAAATCATGCCAAACCAACCTGATCTCCTTCCTTGAGAAGGATAACAAATTTTCTAAACAAAGGAAACGCAATGGATCTAATTTACCTCGATTTCAGTAAGGCATTTGAATACAGTTCCACATGGGGAATTATTAGCTAAACTGGAAAAGATGGGGATCAATATGGAAAATGAAAGGTGGATAAGGAACTGGTTAAAGGGGAGACTAGAATGGGCCATACTGAAAGGTGAACTGTCAGGCTGGAAGGAGGTTACTAGTGGAGTTCCTCAGGGATTGGTTTTGGGACCAATCTTTTTATTGCGGACCTTGGCACAAAAAGTGGAAATGTGCTAATAAAGTTTGTGGATGACACGAAGCTGGGAGGTATTGCCAATACAGAGAGGGACCGGGATATCCTACAGGAAGATCTGGATGACCTTGTAAACTGGAGTAATAGTATTAGGATGAAATTTAATAGTGAAAAGTGCAAGGTCATGCATTTAGGGATTAACAACAAAAGAATTGTGGTTATAAGCTGGGGATGCATCAGTTGGAAGTAACAGAGGAGGAGAAGGACCTCGGAGTATTGGTTGATCACAGAATGACCATGAACCGCCAATGTGATATGGCTGTGAAAAAAGCTAATGTGGTCTTGGGATGCATCAGGCGAGGTATTTCCAGTAGAGATAAGGAGAGGTTAGTACCATTATGCAAGACACTGGTGAGACCTCATCTGGAATACTGTGTGCAGTTCTGGTCTCCCACATTTAAAAAGGATGAAATCAAACTGGAACAGGTACAGAGAAGGGCTACTAGGATGATCCGAGAAATGGAAAACCTGTCTTATGAAAGGAGACTCAGAGAGCTTGGCTTGTTTAGCCTAACCAAAAGAAGGCTGGGGGGAGATATGATTGCTCTCTAGAAAATATCAGAGGGATAAATACCCAGGGAGGGAGAGGAATTATTTAAAGCTCAGTATCAATGTGGACACAAGAAAAAATGGATATAAACTGGCCATCAGGAACTTTAGACTTGAAATTAGACGAAGGTTTCTAACCATCAGAGGAGTGAAGTTCTGGAATAGTCTTCCAAGGGGAGCAGTGGAGGCAAAGACATATCTGGCTTCAAGACTAAGCTTGACAAGTTTGTGGAAGGGATGGTATGATGGGATAGCCTAATTTTTGCAATTAATTGATCTTTGACAATTAGCGGTAAATATGCCCAATGGTCTGTGATGGGACACTAGATGGGGTGGGATCTGAGTTACTACAGAGAATTCTTTCCTGGGTGTCTGGCTGGTGAGTCTTGCCCACATACTCCCACATACCAATCCTTTTCAGTACCTGGCAGATCAGAAGTATTGTGCCAAGATTGCCTTCGCAGCAAATCTATGAGCTCATTGCTGGTTAGTCGATAGATTTCACCAGCTCCATTCCAGGCTGTCGTCACCTCCTCTGGTAGTCATGGAAGCCAAAAAGGATCAGACTTTGTAACAGCACTGACTCCTCCCTACATCCTTATTTGATCATGCAGCATTGAAACCTTGGCACATTGCTTGAAGACCACGATTCACAGGGATAGAAAGATGTAACTAGTATCCCTTAACTGCAGTGCATTTTTGTGGGCATCTTTTCTCCAGTGTGAGCAGTTTGTCATTAAAAGGGATAACTAGGCTCTTGTTATTTATACAATGTTTTCCCTTCCTTAGGAAGATGATTCTGCAGCAATTGCCCTTCAGTCTATAAAGGATTTTAAAATAACTTCCCTTCCTTTAAATTATCTGTCACCACAAAGAGGGAGAATGAAAAAGCCATGCAGAGCATAGACATTTTGCTGGTTTCCCTGCTTTAAGTTCAAGCAATAGTCTTTCCTAGCTCAATTATTGTTTTAAAAGGCTTTTCAAGATATTTTGGCTGGAAACCAAAACGAAATCAAAACCGCTATATGATATTTTAAACTAATGCTCCAGATAGACTTCCCATAGAGGCAGCAAGAGGAGTTGGAAGAATCTGTTCCTCAGATGAGTTTACATGATAGATGATTCCATAACAAACTGAAGAGGGAAGCTTTTGCCTAATTTACTGGATGTTGGCTCCATGTACAGTAGCAAGAGATATAGCTGTGCTGCAAGAGAAAATGGCAGACAGACGTGCCAATCTGGTTTTATACAATATAGGTTTTACACACTGAGTAGTACTTTGCTCCAGAAGCATCCCAACTGAAATGAAACTACATGTGGAGTAAGGTACTTCAGCTCAAAGGCTGAAGAATTAAACCTGTAGAGAGTTAATGCTTGCAGGAAAATAGGTGTACATCAAAACTGTCACTGCTTCTCTCTTTAAATATTGTAAATGCAAATTAAGAGCTGAAATGGTCATTTTCAGATGGGAGTTCATGGATTTCTGCTTGTTATATGTGATCAAACACCCAATTTTCACACACTTGGCTATTTGCCTGGGCAGGTGGCCAGTGGAGGGCCTAACTGGCCAGGCGCATGTGCATATACCCAATTGGCTTGAACAGACCAGCTGCATGCAATTGTATGTGCAAGCAGGGCTGGATTTAGGGGCAGGTGACCCAAGTGACTTGGGGAGGGGGCTGGAGTCATGATGCTGTTTTTATTATAAGCGACAAAAGAGAAAATAGAATGTTTGAAGTAATGTGTTTCAAGTGTTCTGTATATGGATTCATTTTTCCACTAACCTCCTAGAATATTCTGGACCTTCATAGAATCTGGTGGAACCTTTCAGACTTTGAGAACTATATTTGCCTCAAACCTCCTAAAATGTTGTCAGCCATGCCCTTGTGGATATAATATATATGGGGCAGGGCATCATATAATCATAAATTATCAGGGTTGGAAGAGACCTCAGGAGGTTGCTTAGTCCAACCCCCTTCTCAAAGCAGGACCAACCCCAACTAAATCATCTCAGCCAGGGCTTTGTCAAGCTGGGCCTTAAAAACCTCTAAGGATGGAGATTCCACCATCTCACAAGGCAGGGATCGGCTACCTTTGGCACGCAGCCGCCAGGGTACTTGCTGCGTCCACAGATTCAGCCGATCGTGGCTCCCACTGGCCCGGTTTGCCACTCCAGGCCAATGGGGGCATTAGGAAGTGACGGCCAGCACATCCCTGGGCCCACACCACTTCCCACAGCCCCCATTAGCCAAGGATGGCGAACCGTGGCCAGTGGGAGCCACGATCGGCTGAATCTGTGGACGCAGCAGGTAAACAAACCGGCCTGGCCCGCCAGGGTGCTTACCCTGGCGGGCTGCATGCCCAAAATCGCTGATCCCTGTCCCAAGGTAACCTATTCCAGTGCTTCACCAACCTCTAGTGAAAAAGTTTTTCCTAATATCCAACCTAGACCTTCCCCACTGCAACTTGAGACCATTACTTCTTGTTCTGTCATCTGCCACCACTGAGAACAGCCGACCTACATCCTCTTTGGAACCCCCCCTGCAGGTAGTTGAAGGCTGCTATGAAATCCCCCTTCACTCCTTTTTTTCTGCAGATTGTTCCTTCAGTGTCTTCTCATAAGGCATGTGCCTGAGCCCCCTAATAATTTTCATTGCCCTCCATTGGATTCCCTTCAATTTGTCCACATCCTTTTTATAGTGGGTGCCCCCCAAAACTTGACATAATACTGCAGATGTGGCCTCACCAGTGCCAAATAGAGGGGAATAATCACTGCCCTTGATCTGCTAGCAATGCTCCTACTAATGCAGTCCAATATGCCGTTAGTCTTCTTGGCAACAAGGGCACACTGTTGACTCATATCCAGCTTCTCACCCACTGTAATTCCCAGGTCCTTTTCTGCAGAACTACCGCTTAGCCAGTCGTTCCCCAGCCTGTGGCAGTGCATGGGATTCTTCTGTCCTAAGTGCAGGGGTCTGCACTTGTCCTTGTTGAACCTCATCAGATTTCTTTTGGCCCAATCCTCCAATTTATCTAGGTCACTCTGGACCCTATCCCTACCCAGAATATCTACTTCTTCCCCCAGTTTAGTGTCATCCATGAACTTGCTGAGGGTGCAATCCATCCCATCATCCAGATCATTAAAGATGTTGAACAAAACCGGCCCCAGGACCGACTCCTGGGGCACTCCTCTTGATACCGGTTACCAACTAGACATCATGCCGTTGATCACTACCCGTTGAGCCTGACAATATAGCAGCTTTCTAAGACTGTGGAACAGACTTTTGTTCTCCCTAATATGGTCTGTTTTCCCCCATAAAAAAGAAAAGATGCCCCTGAAGAAGCCCTCAGGAGCTCAGTATAGGAAGCAAAAAGCTAATTTGCCATCTAGTTTGCAGCAAAGAGCAAATTTGATGTGAAACAAAAGTGGGAGGAGGGGGAGTGGAGCTGAAGATGTTTTTCACCTGGGGTGCCATTTGGTCTAGGGCTGGCCCTGTGTGCATGAGCACCTCTTTCAGAATCTGGGCTACATAGATTTTCTAGTTTGTAATGGTGTGTTTTAAAAGCTAATCTATTTAATGATATGTGATACAGACAGAAAGAACTCATGAATATATGAGGCAGATCAACGGAGTTTGTAGTATCTGCCATGTATTTTCCTATTATTTTCTGTTAGGATACAAGAAAGTAAGCAAATGGAAATCACCGACTACTACTAGTTTTCATGCAAATAAAACTGCAGATGCTAAGCAAGCTCCCTTAAGGAATGCAGCAAATTTTCACAACTTTAGTTTTCCCCTGAGAATTATAGATATAGTTCAGGAAAAAAAATCTGTTGAATTCAAAGACCTAAGGATTGAAAGGACTATTTTTAAACGATTAAATCCCAACATTAACTAGCTGTTACAAAAACAGCCAGGCCCAGCAATACTGGGAGCAAAGAGACAGGATAGAATAAACCTTCCATTGTGTAAAGTCATAAAAAGTTTAAAATTAGAATAGTCACAAAGAAAGTTATGTCCAAGAATGTCACAATGGGGAAAGAAAGTAAATTGTATATATAAGAAAGTGAAATATTTTCATTGTAGCAGGCAGTAAGCAAGACAGAGACCAAAATCTCACAAGCATTAGACTTCCTAACAATAGCTCCGATCACCTCTTGGAGAGCAACTTCACATTTAAAAGTCTTAATTTTGGAAAGCCAGAAAATATAAATGTAAAACCAGCAGTAAATTGCACTGCAGAAAGTCTTCCAGGACGATTATATGTGCGCTACAGTAATACGAAGGGTATAATCTTGTACAGTATAGGATTCATGTACCTCTGGATATACTGAACATATAAAATTGTCAGTTATCCATCCAGTTCACAATCCTGTCTGACAGTTGCTAGAACTATATGTTTTGAAGGAAAGTGCAAAATACTCAGTGGACAATTAAAGAATAACCTTTTCAGAGGGAAATTTCTTCCAAACCCCACCTAGTAGAAGTTGGCAAATGGCCTGAAGTACAACAGTTCATATCCCTTCTAAAAATATATTTTTACCATAATGTAACTGTGGATGTTCTCCTTACTCAAAATTTCATATCTTTTTTGAATGCTATTAAGTTCTGATGATGGCAACTGCCACAGGTTAATTATAAATTGTGTAAAAGAGTATTTCCTTCTACGAGTTTAAATTCGTTGCCTCTCTATTTCAACAGACGTCTTTGTATTATTAGAGGGTAAATAGGAGATAGATCTTCTCTACACCATTTGTTATTTTGTATGCATCCACCATATCCCCTCTAACCCAAACAGTCCAAGTTTTTTCAGTTTCTCTATTGAAATGGAAGTCTTTCCTTCTCTCTAATCATTTTCATCACCTGTCTCTGAATCCCTTTTATAAAGACAAGGTGACCAGAACAGAATGAAAGTGGGTGAAATCCTGGCCCTATTGAAATCCATATGAGTTTTGCCATTGACTTCAGGTGATGCCAGGATTTCAGCCAATATTCCAGATGAGTACATATTACTGATTTACATAATGGCACTATAATATTCTCTAGGTTTTTTTCTAGGTCTTCATTAAGCTGTCCATTATAATGTCCAGGTCTTGATTCCTGAGTGCTTGTAGTTAATTTGAAACCCAGTAATGGTAGAAAAGCTGTGAAGAAGATGGCTATTTTTTCCTCCCCATATCTTTCCATCTTTCCTTCACTTCTCCTTCCTTCTTCTATTCACTGTCAAAAAAGTCAGTTCCTCAAAGTGCAGATGGCAGCAGCTACTGTGACAAAAGGTGGATTTAAAACAGATATTGGTATAGCTTTGGCTGTATCAATCATCATCAGAGCTTGTTGCTTCAAAATTGCAGCCAAGGCCTGGTGTTGTTACTTATTTTGAATAGTTCCTCAGGGTACAGGATGTTAATAGGGGGCACTGCATCCAGCAGTGTTTCCCTCGTCTCTCCACATTTACATTTGGGGTCATTCCTCAGCAGCTTCTGCTTGGTCATATTGTCATCAGCCTTTGTCACCCCAGCTTGTGCTCAATTTGAAGTACCCCAGTATTTCTGTTTGAGGTCAGTGCCTGGGAGGAGTGTTCTGAAGGGGACAGATTCTCTGGGATCACCATCACAGAGATATTTTGGGGTAAGGGATTTTCAGAGGCAAAGGTCTTTCTGGAATTAAGCCTCTAGGATAGTGGAATATGCCCATACAGTGAATGTCTTGGATTACAAGTTCTCTCTTGTTTCTGCTAAAAGCATCCAGACTGAGCGATGGTGGTGCAATTCCTGTGAGGCAATACAGCAGGAGAGTGGGGGTTAGTTTCAATGATCCTGTAATGATCCTACTGAATTAAGTTTAGTATCAATTTTGTTTGCATGACTTGACTGTGACTGTATTGGGGCACAGCATGCCACAACTGAATGACACAAAGTAAGTCTGGTTGCTCAGAATCATAGGTGTGGGGACTAGGGGTGCTGGGGGTGCTGCAGTTCCCCCAGGTTTTATGTTTTGCTCCACTGCCAGCCCCACATCCAGGATCCCAGCTGCTGGCCCCACACCTGCCCCCTGCCTTGGCCCCCTTACCCCTGTCCAGGCCACCACCAGGAGATATGGCCCTGCTCCCAGCCCCAGCTGGGGGGTGGGGGGTGCTGGCAGGGGTACAGGGGCTGGCTTTCAGCACCCCCCACTATCAAAAGTGTTCCAGCATCACTGCTCAGTGTTTGGGGGTCAGCTCCTCATTTTGTACTGGTCAATTCATGGAGTACACAGGTCCTGGAGTTCACGTTCTTTTTCAGCTTCTTGATGTGCTCTCTGTATGTTAGCATTCATTCTAGCGTGATCCCAAGTTATACCAGATGTTCATAGTGCTCATGGATTGTACCATGCCATGATATTTCTAGTTTTTATTTGGTCTGACAGTGTTTCAGATGGAAGGCACACATTTGTGTCTTGATAGGATTGTCCATGAATGCCAATGTGCAATAATATTCTCCAAGTACATTCACGGAGCCAGTTAGAACTTGCTCAGTATCCTCAAATCTTTTTGATTGGCTGGTGATATAAATACATCTGCATAAATTAATCTTCACACTTTGGGGAATTCTGGTTGGCCATTTGTGTAGACATTAAACAGCTACATCAGTGAAAGGATTTAAAAAAAAACCCAATAGATGATTTTCAACAGGGGTAGGCAATCAAAACTCCACTGAAGTCAAAGGAGCTGCATCTAGTTTTGTCAGCAGGGAACTGGTCTATAGAATTATATACAGCTAAGTGACCTTATCATAAATATATCTAGAACTTGGCGACTTTAGCTTAAGTTCTGGTGGCATGGTATGACCCCACTGAAATCAACAATAGTTTTGCCCAATAATCAATGGCAAGATATGGCTCTTAGAATTTACCTTCACCTGATAAAAATGCCCCTATGACCCACTCATGGAAACTCTCCTCACAAGTTATGAGGTAACTCATCTCAAGGAAATAATGCCACATATTCATATCTCAATCAGATAAATTTCACACAGATAAGCTATATATTCTCTTTGTATTGTGCACACAATACATACAGTAGTATAACCAAAAATCCACATTCCAGCAGATACCAAACTTGAATATGTCTGCTAAAGTTGCAACTTATTCAATTTATTTTATGTACTATAATGTAGTCTGTGAACACCCGTTTTCCTGTGTCATTAATTCTAAAAGAAACAGGCATCCAGAACAATGCTGACACAATTGGTTATGGATTGGTGGTAGCTAAATTACTGTCTCCACATTTTAAAAGTGTCTATAACACTAAAATTAACTTATTTACTCTGATTACATGAGTTATTTTCACAGTATTTTAACTACTAAACACAGATTCTCAAATGGTTGCCAAAAAAAGCTCACATTATTAAATGGGTGGGGGAGAGCACGATTTAATGAACAATGAGAAATTAGAAAACAAATATTCAATGTCTATTTAATTTATAAGCAAAATAGCAGGTAGGTTTTTTATTTAACAATGATATTAGGCAAAGTGGCTTAGCAATAAATCAGGGGTCAGCAACGTTCGGCACGCGACTCGCCAGGATAAGCACCCTGGCGGGCCGGGCCAGTCTTATTTACCTGCTGACGTGGCGGGTTCGGCCGATCGCGGCCCCCACTGGCTGCCGTTCGCCGTCCCGGGCCAATGGGGGCAGCGGGAAGCCGCGGCCAGCACATCGCTAGTCCGCGCCGCTTCTCGCCGCCCACATTGGCCCGGGATGGCGAACGGCGGCCAGTGGGGGCCGCGATCGGCCGAACCCGCCGCATCAGCAGGTAAATAAAACTGGCCCGGCCCGCCAGGGTGCTTACCCTGGTGAGCCGCGTGCCAAACGTTGCCGACCCCTGCAATAAATATATATGAGCATAATTTCATAAAACCTGAGTAAGACAAGTAATAAAATGTAAGAATGAGTTTAATTAGAAACAATGGGCACTGTAAAGTTAATGTATAAAGCAAAGAAGACAGGCATATTTAGGAAAAATGGAGGGGAGGGAAGATGTAGTTGTCCCTTCTCCCATAAAATAATTCTGTCCCCAGGCTGAAATTTGAGCTATTGTACAATATGGGAGCTTGAGATACATTAAGTAGCCTAGTGGTTAGAGCAGAGGACTGAGAGTCAGGAATCCTTGATTTTATTCCCATTTTTGACACAGATCACTTAAGCCCATATCCTCAAACGGACTTTGCAATGCTGAGCCTCACAATGTCTCACTTTTAGCTTCCCAAAAAAATCCCAGGAACAGCAACATGATCAAGAAAGCCTGAGTTAGGTGCCTAACCATGGGAAGAGAGCAGTACCTTAGAATGTGATTAAAAAAAGCAAGATTAGGTGGCAAACTGTCTAAACTAGCCAATGGGAAATGTTGATGAGTGGTGTGTGTCCTAAGCCCCTCCCTTCTCAGAGATTGGTGCCTAAATCGGAGATTCATGGAGTCACCTCACTGTGGTATAGAACCACAATGGGAAACCATCTCCTGGAGTCAGACAGCTTACATTCCTAAATAGATTCTTGTGAAAATTAGTTAAGTGCCTGCCTCACTCCACACAAAATGGTTGGAAGGGGTGGTGGTGCCTCCTTACAGCTTTTATCCCACTGGTTAGTGCACTCACCTTGAAGGTAGGAGACATAGGAGAGGGGGGAATTGAAACCAGTCTCCCACCTCTCAGGTGAGTGTGCTACCAGCTGAGCTAATAGTTATAAAGTGGGGGGCCCCACCATCACTGTCTCCTCCAGTCAGATTTTGTATGGGCTGCAATCCTGTAGGTGTGCTCAGAGGTCACCTACTGCATTGGGCCCCACAGGCGAAATGGGTGGAGGTGCACCTATCTTCCCCTGGTCAATAGCTTACTCTAGGATTTAGGCTGAAGACAAATGTCTGTATATGCAAAGTGAGGCAGCAGTGAGCATGGCCAGAGGCAGAAGTGTAGGCACCTAGGGAACTTTTACAGCAGAAATTTAGGCACCTACAGGGTTAGATGGCAGTCAAGTGGGAGTTTTGTGGATTGCACTGGAGCCTAAAACTGGCACTTACATTCCTAAATCTGGGGGTTAGGTGTCCAAGTACCTTTGTGGATTTGAGCATTAATCTCTGTGCCTCAGGTAAAATGCAGACAATACCTACCCGCTGCTTTTATTATGCATAATACTTCCATATTTTTGGAATTACTTTGAGATTCTTAGATGAAGGATGCTATATACCAGTAAATGCACATACCTGTTTTAAGAGCTGCATTAAAGGTATCTTGAAGGTAAAAGTAGTGAATGGAACATTTTTCATAGCAACATGAGATAAGGAGAATCGTTGATAAAGTTCATTGTGTTTAGCTGTTATTCCCCTTCTTTAGAGGATAATAAAGATAGACAGAAGCCATTAAATCTAGATCCAGACCCAATCTTTTCTAGAGCCGAAGTGTGTTTGGATCCAACATTTTAGTTTTGTCCATAGTTTATTTATATTAGAACTGTATGGAATTACTTTTGTTTACCAAATGTTTTACAAACATTTTGAGTGAATCTGAGCTACTTTTGGGAGAAAATCTGGGTCAAGTTTCAGGCAACCTGAATTTATGTTTCAAATCTGGTTTTGGTTTTGAACAGCTTCTAATTTTGGGCATGGCCAAAACTGAGGTTTTTAGTTTAACTTATTAGAGAATTAGGGTGTAACTGCAAAATGCAAGCCTTTGAAACTGAAGCCCTGAAAAGTTTGGGGGTGTTGGGATCCAAGTTATTTTTAACTAAAATTGAAGCAAAACAAAACTGTTAAGGTTCACATTGTGCAAATATGTAGATTAGCAGATGTGCAATAATCACATGGTAATACATTAATAAAATGTAGCAAGTTATAGAATATATTAAATAAGATATTTCCATAAGACAGGGGAAAGAATAACTCATCACTCAGAAATGCTTTGTTACCACAAATGCAGTACTCTAGAAATAGCACTGATTTTACACTAGATAGAAATCCATGCACTGATTTAAAAAAATAAAAAACCTTCAAGTGAGAAAAGTGATGAAAAGCATTCAGGTATTATTTGCTGGGAATTGAATTAATTGGGGTAACTCACCAAGCAATAGCTAAATATCACAAAGAGTAAGGTTACTTATATAATGGAATAGTACTTAGCATTTAAATTCTTTGAGAATAGATTTACACCAGTAACCCATCATAAAAATGCAGATTATTTAATCAGATATAGTACTAAAGAGAATAACAAGACAAACCAGATTTCACTAAGCAGAAAGGGTGTATTTGATAGGAATGCACTTTTTGACTGAATGAGGGAACAGAATAACAAGGGTGTGACCATTACTATGATACATGCCCATTTCCATAAAGAGACTAATCAATAAACTTACCTGCGTAGGAAGACTCATAAAGATGATAAAACAGCCATAGAGTTTTCAGAGGAAAACTTTGACACTAAGATTTCAAGGGGAAAAACACAATAGAAGTAGCTATGAAGCAACCTTTAGCAGAGTGCTGCCCTCTTATTGGATAACTTCATGCCACCTGACCCTTTTGCAATGCTTTAAAACCTGGTGAGGCAGTAGCCTGAGCTAGTAGATAGGTATGTTGTTAGAAGGAGTGGAGATTTTGGAGTAGGGGTTTCATGAGTGTTGTTAGGGTCTAGTTAGGAAAAAGAACATAAAGTAGTTGTTATATGTCTATGTAATTTCCATAATGAGCTGGGCATTTTACAAGCATATTAGAAAACAGATTCCTGAGCTTAAGAGTTTACAAACAAAACAGACCACATACAGACCTAAACAGAAGGGGGGAGGGGTAGCTCAGTGGTTTGAGCATTGGCCTATTAAACCCAGGGATGTGAGTTCAATCTTCAAGGGGACCATTTAGGGTTCTGGGGCAAAAATCTGTCTGGGGATTGATCTTGCATCAAGCAGGAGGTTAGACTAGATGACCTCCTGAGGTCCCTTCCAACCCTGATATTCTATGAAGAAAGAGTGTACAGCACAAGGTTTTCTTTTCTGCAATTTCTACTAACAGTTATTTAACTAGCAACAGAGAGTCCTGTGGCACCTTAAAGACTAACAGATGTATTGGAGCATAAGCTTTTGTGGGTGAATACCCACTT
The DNA here is from genome assembly GCF_027887155.1 of Malaclemys terrapin pileata. Taxonomy (NCBI): domain Eukaryota; kingdom Metazoa; phylum Chordata; order Testudines; family Emydidae; genus Malaclemys; species Malaclemys terrapin. The sequence goes on along the minus strand of NC_071506.1, from coordinate 64,930,192 downwards.
CATCAGATGCATTATTTAACTATAATTTGCCTTCCTTGCAGTTGTCTCTTTCCACATGTTTATTTTTGCCTTTGAATTGTCTCTCATACTCAATTGTCTCTTACTTTATAGCCTTTATTCAATGTTTCCTCATTTATTTTATGCTTTCTTATTTACAATTTGTTTACTAGTAAAAAAGTCTAAAGTGAAAATACCTGCCCTTATATCTGGAAATATGTTCCCTGGGTTTCTTAGCATGAGTATAAAACCTTTGTGTTCATGAATAGAGCATCTTCCCTGAAGGATCAAGACCTATGAATCTGTCAAATCAGAGTACAATAATTTTCCCATATAAACCAGATCTAATTCAGAAGACATAAAATGCTCTTTAAACCATTCACCATAAAACAATAGGCTTTCTTAGTAGAAGTCCCTATATTCCTCCACATATTTCTTCAAGGGAAAAAACATAAATAAGACATCGGTTTCAAGCTGGTGAGGAAAGACTACAAGCTGGGTAGTAAAAGGAGTCAGTACCAGCACAACACTGATGCTGGTTTGCAGTGGTACAGCAAAGGGCTAGTTCATATGATTATATAAGCAACCTCAGGAAACCATTCATGAGGCAGATTGAAATGGAGGCCAGTAACACCTAAGTATAATAGCACTCTACGGCCAACAACATTGCACACTGGTGGCTAGGGCCAACTCTACTCAGTTTGTGGAACCTGCAGTACCATAGTCAAAAAGTATATTTTAGTGGTATACAGCCACTGTGACTCCAATCAGCTTCATTAGACAATTTGCAATGAGTATTTTAGCCAGCTCTGAGCAAGCTCTTTTTCTTTGGCTTCGATATTTGTAAGGAGTGTTCCCTGGAGAATTAAAAAAAAAAAAAAACAGGCAAAGCAACTCTGAACCAGTAGTGATTATGTTCAAGAACTCATAGTGACATTTGAGGTACCAGAGGACTGGAGAAGGGCAAACTTAGTAGCTATCTTCAAAAAGGGGGCAGGGATGGAGAGAACACAGGGAATTACAGACCAGTCTGTCTAACTTTGATACCCTGGAAGATACTAGAACAAATTATTAAAGAATTTATTCAAACCTGAATGATAATAAGGTGATAATAGCCAATATGGGTTTGTCAAGAACAAATCATGCCAAACCTATCTAAATTTCTTCCTTGATGAGGTAACCAGTTTGGCACATAGGGGAAAAGCAGTAGGTGTGATATATCTGGACTTTAGCAAGGGTTGAACACACTCCATGTAACATTCTTGTAAGCAAACTAGGAAAGTGTGGTCTAGATGAAATTACTATAAGGCAGGTGCACAATTGGTTGAAAGTCTATACTCACAGACGTGCATCTGACGAAGTGGGTATTCACCCACGAAAGCTTATGCTCCAATATGTCTGTTAATCTATAAGGTGCCACAGGACTCTTTGTCGCTTTATACTCACAGAGTAGTTGTAAATGGTTTGTTGTCAAACTGTGAGGCGTATCTACTGGAGTCCTGCAGAGGTCTGTTCTTGGTTCAGTACTATTCAGTATTTTGATTAGCAACTTGGATAATGGAGTGAAGAGTGTTCTTGCAAAATTTGTGGGTGACACCAAGCTGGAGGGGCTGCAAGCACTTTGGTGGATAGGATTAGAACTCAAGATGGTCTTGACAAATCGGAGAATTGGTCTGTAGTCAGTAAGATGAAATTCAATAAAGACAAACGCAAAGTACTACACCCAAGAAGGAAAAGTCAAGTGCACAACACAAGATGGGGAATAACTGGCTGGGCAGTAGTATTGGTGAAAAAGATCTGGGTTGAGTATGAATCAACAGCATGATGCAGTGGCAAAAAAGGCAAATGTCACTCTAGGATATATTAACAGGAGTGTCATATGTAAGACACGGGAGATAATTGTTCTTCTTTGCCTGGCACTGGTAAGGTATCAGCTGGAGTATTGTGTTCAATTTTGGGCACCATACTGTAAGAAACCTGTGAACAAACTAGAGAAAGTTCAAAGGAAAGCAACAAAAATTTTAAGATGGTTAGAGAACATGACCTATGAGGAAAGGTTGAAAGAATTGGTCATAGTTAGTTTAGAGAAGAGAAGATTGAGAAGGGCATAAGTTTTCACTGGATGTTTTTAAGAACAGGTGAGACTAACATCTGTCTCGGATGGTGTAGTTTTACTTACTACTGCCTAAGTGGGGATGGACTAGAGCAGGGGTGGACAACCTGAGCCTGAAAAGGAGCCAGAATTTACCAATGTACACTGCCAAAGAGCCACAGTAATATGTCATCAGCTCCCCCCCCCCACTGCTCCCAGTGCCTCCCACCCACCAGCAGCCCCACCGATCAGCGCCTCCCCCTCCCTCCCTGCACTTCCCAATCAGCTGTTTTGTGGCGTGCAGGAGGCTCTGGGGGGGGAGAGGGAGGGGGAGGAGCGAGGGCATGGCAGGCTCAGGGGAGGGCGCAGGAAGGGGTGGAGTGGGGGCAGGGCCTGTGGCAGAGCCAGGGGTTGAGCACCCTCTGGCAAATTGGAAATTTGGCACCTGTAGCTCCAGCCCTGGAGTCGGTGCCTGTACAAGGAACCACATATTAACTTCTGAAGAGCCGCATGTGGCTCCGGAGCCACAGGTTGGCCACCCCCAGACCAGAGGACCTCTTCTGATTTGTACCAGCCCTACATTTCTATGACTCTATTATTAAAATTCTACTACAAAATTAAGTTAGCAGTAAGGTAGGTTCCTGCCTCTGGTGCAGTTCACTCCCCACTATTGGATTATTTCTGTGGCTCATAAAATACTTCTGCAGAACAAATACTTTTGCTTCTGGAATGGACCAGTTTTACAAGTCTCAGATACTTTCAAAAACTTCCCCAAGGGAGAACATCTCCTGCTCATCCCAAAGGTATTTAGCTCTATCTGCCATATTGCACAAGCTGAACATTGTGCTATACAATCAATATACCCAACTTAGTTTTCTGGAACAAAATCTAATTTAATATATGTTAATTTACCCTACTGGTGCTGCATCCTTCCTTGTTTACATAAGAATTTTTGCTTTAATTGGGAAAATAAATGAAACGATTTCTTCATGCCCCTCTGCCCTTGTCCGGAGCCCACACCCTCCTGGAAGTTGGGTTTATTATAGGCTAAAGGCACATTTTTGTGGGAGTCCCGTATTAAACATTGATAGCACATTGCCTGGCACCTTCATACCCAAGAGTTGTATTTTCTCTTGGTTAGGTTCCAGGATCAGAGAGGTGACACTGAATAAGATTTGTTTAAAATTGAAGTTGGGGTTAAAAACTTGTTTTAACTTTACTTTTCTTCCATACAGAAGCACATTGTGACCCTGAGTTTCTTTCTATTTACAGCCCTTTTAGCCTTTATGATGTTGACATTTCTTCCAGTTTCTTGGGAAAGGCTCTTTACTAGCACAAAACATTTATTTCATTAGGAAGCAGAATTTCTGATTGACTGCGTTACAACAGTGTGGTTCCTAATTTGTGAAGAAGCTTTGGCTGCACACTTTTCATTCCACATGAATAGTAGTGCCCTTGAAGGCAAAAATAGAACATTTTTCTGGGTAGGTTGTTTTCCTTCATTAGCAAATAGACAACTACAGTTTCAAAACTCCCTCTAACGGTATAGATTGCTTTAGGCAGCAGATACCATTTAAATACCTTACCAGTCCATGCTATGTGACAATGGTAAAGAATCACAGAAAGGGTCATTTTCTCAGTACATGGAACTTGTAGTAGAATATGAAAAACAATATTATCCCTAAAGCTACTCTGTCTTACTGCTTCACTCTAGTGCTGCCTATTGCTTTAGCCAGCACAACTCCTGCATGGCTTCCTGCTATAAATGTAAAGAAACATATCCCTGTGGCTGCCTTTCCTGATACTGGGTGTGAAGGTCCTATGGAGAGTAGAGTGTTATGAACATAGTGCTATTCATAAAAAAGATCAGACTAAGGGCAGTTAATTTACAAAATCCTCTTTAATTCCTTAAAATACATACCATTCAGGCAATAAATTAATATTTACTTTAGATTTAAAAGAACAATTTCATGGCCTGATTTTTAAAGGGCCTTTGACTGCCAGTGACTGTGGGAGTTGTGCACCTTTCAGCTTATCTCGTTGTCTATATAAAATATTTTTATATGCACAGTTCATGCAATAGGTATTGGGAACTTTTAACTGGATATGAGCCCTGCCAAGAGCCCAGGAAAAAAATACCCACAAAAGGGATAGGCGAGGGTTTGGCTTTTGAAACTGGATTAGAATTTCAAAGTTGAACCCACTCTTTAATGGGCTGAACCAAACCCCAGTATGGGAACACCCCAAAACATCTGGAATGATTTAAAATCTGAATCTTGATCCAGCTATAAATTTTGTGGCTTGGGTTCATCTTTATTTTCAGCTGCCTGGTTGCCACAGGCTTTTATAGGCACCAGGAACTGCAAAGTAGAAAAGCAGAGTAACATTTTGGCAATTAATTAATAAATAGGTATCCATCTTCCAGATGGTAAACTTCAGTAAATGCTGGATGTTTTTAATCATAGCTTGATATTAATTTACAGTGTGGTAATTTTGTATTAGCCTAAATTAAATCTGTATTGGAAACAAGCAATTTAAATATTTTTCAGACGCTTTTGTGATTGTGAAAATAAATAAGTGGAAAGAAAAATCTGCTTTTCTGAGTTACTGTCAATGAAACATCAAGTTGTAAAATCTAGCGTTACATGGAAAATCTAGTAGTACAGCACTAGTATCAGCAATTTGATTCACATACGCCACACAGGATTAAGGCATCTGCAAAGAAAAACTGTCAACTCTTCCATGAAAGTCTGGCAACAATAAATCTTGACATTATCAAGAATGTGATGGTATCACATTGATACAGCCAGCCTGAGCTCAGTAGTGAGAACACTTCCAACTCACAGACACCAGCTCAAAGAAGGATGGGGAAGTTTATCATTTTTCTTAACCATGATGTACTAGTGTATTGGGCGACCCAAGTAAACACTTTGGATTAAGGTCTTGTTTGTTGTTCATGTACACCAAAAGCTGTGTAACTATTCATTTCTGCACCTATTTAACTTAGCACTGAGTGCAGAAAACTCCCCTGGTTATAAACACCTCTAAAGATGTATAAACTAAACAAGCAATGGTACTTAAGGGGCCTGATCAGACAAATTTCAGTCTGGCCTACTTTTTTGCGCGTGTAATTTTATGGGCCTATTATTACACACCCAGCTATGTATAAGTACAGGACACACACACACAGAAAACTAGGTAGGTATTTAATATGTAAGGGACAGCAGTTACTGAAATTTCCTAATGCTGATAGTGTCTCATACATTATAAAGCCAGATGGGACCAAGTGACAGTAGTTTCACCTACAAACTGTGAGTAAAATATGGGAGGGTAGGTATTAAAAATCTGGCCCAAAATGTCTTCTCTTGGTATACTCCAAAGCCCTTGCCCCTCTTTTCCTACTCTCCTCACCAGAATCCCAAGCTCCCATGACATAAAAACTATTCTTCTATGAGAGGAAAATGTTTTATTGTCCACTCTGGATCTTGGCATGGCTGGAGTGGCCACAAGAGTCTCTGCAGAGTAACTGCTGATGTAACTCTTCACACATCAAAGGAGAATACAGTGAATCAAATTCTGCTCTGTTACACCAGAATTTGTTCCATTGCTTATGTAGTGCCCTGATGCCCAGCTGACCTGCAATCAAACAATCAGTACTTTTTAGTACAGCTTTATTTATTTATTTATTTATTTATTTATTTATATTGCAGTAGTGCCTGAAGCCCAAGATATAACCAAAACTGAAGTCTGTGCATCAGGGGTAGAACTGGACACAGTGTCTCTAATAACAGAATTTCAAAAAACAATGATAGAATTACAGCAACAACAGAACATATCATGCTAAACAGATGAGGGTCAACATTTATCAATCCTGGTATATTGAAGGGGGAAGTAAAGAGGTGGTGCTTAATTGAGTTATACAAGCTCAGTCTGTACTGCTGACTACTTCCACAGGGAGAACAAAGGTGTATCTCATCGTCACCTGTTATATGTAGTTTATAGTACTTTCATTACAATTTTAGCAATTCCAAGTTACTGGAAAAAACTTCCCTCTCTCCCTTAATCCTCTGCAATCTGCTTGTATGACCAAGGCCAGTCCTCAACCAAATGGTGCCCCAGGTGAGGAGCCTCTCCAGTGCCTCCACCCCTCCATTTATTCATCTTTTGAATACCTTATTTTTTATTGCATTTGTAGCTCATTTCACAAATTTGATGCATGATTTGCATGCATGATTTATCCGTGTCATATAAGATGAAAAATTTGCATGCTAGGATGTGTAAATCTGTATTTATTCATGCCATATAGAAGCAATTTTTTAAAAAATGTCCTTTATTAGTTTCAACTTACACTCATCAAGTCTTAAAACAGAAGTACACTTTCACAATTACACAATAAAACAAGGTTTACAATATCACATCTGAGCTGTCACTTCACTTCACTTCATTCTTATATTTCACTGACTGCCTGGTGACGCCCTGCCTCTAATATACTCCTGAGAGCATGGCTGACAACATTCTAGGAGGTTCAAGGAAAATGTAGTTCTCAGAAAGTCAGGAAGGTTCCATCAGATTCTACAAAGGTCCAGAACATTCTAGGTTAGTGAAAAATGAATCCACATACAGACTACTTGAAACATGTTACTGCAAGCATTCTATTTTCCCTTTTGTCGCTAACAACAAAAACACCACCAGGAGCCCGGTGACACCCAAGTGTGGCACCACAGGTGGTTGCCTGGGTCGCCTGCCCCTAAATCCGTCCCTGTGTATGACCATAAATTACTTATCTAAGTTGGAATTCAATAGGCTGAGTTGTCAAATAGATTGTCAGAGATGCTCTTTTTCTGTGCTTGCCAGTTAAAATGTTTGCATATGCAGGATGGAAGAAACTAAGTATACTATTAAGCAGATTATGTTTCTGTTATTAGTAGAAATCAACATTGCATTAGTGGATTAGCTGAGGATATTCTCAAGACTAAATAACAATAGTTCTAGTTGAGGCATTTGACGTATCTCTATGGAAACTTATTGGGAAACTTATGTGCAAGTGGGTGAATCTGGTATTTTCAGTCTCATCATCTATTTTAAAAACCTACTTTTTTTCATTTGAAGGCTTCTCTCACAATCAAAAGCCAAGATAAGTATAAAGCATCCCCTGCAGTCTAAGAACCGATATTTAAAATTAATGGAGTGGGTCTGTAATGTGTATATATAAGCATAGCATTTGGTGCTTTCTTTCAAAATGGCAACTTTAAGCCTTTATAAGTTTTGTTGAAGACTATTTGGGTTCTTTATTATCAAAGTTGAGAGATACATATGTCTGTGTCTTCAAGAACATTGAATGGAAACCTACCTTTTTCCGGTGATTAACTTTTGGAGATGAAGAGGCTGCTAACCCAATAGCAAGTAACCATGTGCTACAACTGGGCCACAGGTTGCACTTTGGCTACTCCTGTGCTTATTGATTTCTAGTTCAGGTTACTTGGATTGCAGATCTCGTCAATAATTCAAATATTGTATTTTAAAGCCCATAAATTTAGTGTGGTTTTAAAAAAAGTCATCATTATTTTCCCCCCTTGGGTTATGTTTACAGTGTTTCACAGAACACAACTTGACAATCCGTATGGAGATTAAAATGTTATTTCTTTTAAACAAATGTCTAATATGATCTCTTAAACTTCACTTTGTTGTGGTGAGAAAAGCTACAATTTAGGCTGCTATTACCAAGAGACTTTCTGCTCCAGGCAGTGCAAGTCCTTGTAATTGAAACATCCTAAAGGACCCACTCCTAAGCTGACTCAACTATTTCCTAGATGCTCATAGACACAGAACTCTTGTGTCTTATTTAATCACAAGGGTATATTCCATACAACAGTGAAAAAATTCAAAGAGATCCTGCAGTGCACATCAGGGTTAGAACACTTGTACAGCTATTTAAATAAGCACCTGCTGTATGGTTCTGTGAGAGTGGATTTTATCTGAGTGTGCTGCCACGCTGAAATTTCTCTTGGAGGAAGCTCTGATCTAGCTCATCTCCTGAGTGCTTTGATCATGCCCCTTTTCTGACCAGCCCTGTCACCATTACCATTTTAGACTGCACATGCACCTTTCCCTCCTCCAGAGCAAGGTGGGTTGGGACCACTTTCTACTGCTACAACACATATACTTCCCACCTGGGGAGCCATTATCAGGGATGATGATGATGGCATAAATGCTGTTAGTTAATCTGAACACTGTTTTTTGTTTTGTTTCACAAACTATTATTTATTGAAATTGCTTTTTCACATGGATTAATAAAAGAGGTGGCTATGACATAACAGCTCAGCCCAACTACTTTGTTGGGCTCAGGACCTCAGATCTCTGATACTTGACTCCTTACTAGTAAGTGTGCAGATTGACACAAGCACAGTTGCTGTTGCTTTATTTTGTACAGCCTACTGTGTCAAGGCCTATTTAAACTCTCCACAATACATGGGCAATTGACCAGGCCCCAGCTCATAATGTGGGATTGTTTGCTGTGTGAACGCTACTTAGATAGTTCTCAATATCTGTGCTATTGACTCAGTAAACTCTATTGGCTCTTTCTTGGTACTATGGTCAGCTGAGTCAACATTTCTGGTGGGGAAAGAACATTAAATCAGAAGCCCAAAATGCCTTAAGAATGTATGAAGAATATGTATTGAACATTTGAGGTCACCATTTTCTAAACTAAGTATCTTGGCCATGAATACTTCACTTTACTGGAAAGCCTGAAGGGAAGACAAAAGTCCCACAATGCCACAAGGACAGGGCCGGCATCAGGGTTTTTGCCGCCCCAACCGGCGGCGGGGGGGGGGGGGGGGAGGGAAAGCCACGATTGTGATCGGCTCCACCGCATCGCTTTCTTCTTCGGCAGCAATTTGGCGGCAGGTCCTTCCCTCTGAGAGGGACCGAAGGACTTGCCGCCGAAGAGCTCGACATGCCGCCCCTTCCCCTTGGCCGCCCCAAACACCTGCTTGCTGGGCTGGTGCCTGGAGCCGGCCCTGCACAAGGAGCAAGCACTTCATTGAATTCCTGACTCATGCTTCCCTCACGGTTTTCAGCCTTGCAAGAGATAAAGAAGAGGCGGGGTGGGTTGCAATCCTTAAACCCTGTGCAGACTGAAAATCTGTAGGCAAATCAGATTGTCCCACAAACCCCTGTGTATTGGGCGGGGGCATACACAAAGAGGGCCTGCCTGTCCATGCTGTTCTGAGTTCTCCTTATCTTGGGCAGAATGGCTATCTCAGGAACTATGCTGCCATTGACGACCCCTGCAGCTATGCATTCCTATCCCATTCAAAGGAGACAATGACAAGGTGACGGAATTAGTGTTGGTTGGGTCAGCACTGGATCTGTAGCAATTTGTCACAGAGTTTAACTCCCCTTTACCAGAGTTGCATGAATTGTAAAGCAGCTCTTTCTTTGGCTCAACATGTCTTCTGAGTAACAGTGGAGTTCTAACCCAATGGTGCTACCATGGAAGGGCTTCTGGGGGCTTGTGGATGGAGTGAATTGGCTGAACTGGCTCAGCCTCCTCTCTCTTTGCTGGCTCTTGGCCCTGGTCTCTCTCTTGGCTCCCCACTGTCCTGTGGAAGGGAAGGAGAGCATTTGGCACATGGCACCTTTTTATTTTCTCTTAATTAAATACCAAAGGATGCTGCATGATAAACTAATGGCCTGTGAAAAGTGAGTTTACTGAGTATATGTGGTCTTGGATCAGAGAAGTGTGCACACACACACACAGACTTTAAAACTACTATTATAGTAGAACCTCAGATTTACAAACACCTCAGGAATGGAGGTTGTTTGTAACTCTGGACAAAATACTATGATTGTTCTTTCAAAAATTTACAACTGAATATTGACTTAATACAACTTTGAAACTTTATTATGTGGAAGAAAAATGCTGCTTTCCCTTTATTTTTTAGTACTTTACATTTAACACAGTACTGTACTGTATTTGTGAGTTGTTGTTGGGCTGGTGTTATTTTTTTTTTGGCTCTGCTGCTGCCTGATTGCATACTTTTGGTTCCAAATGAGGTGTCTGGTTGACTGGTCAGTTCGTAACTCTGGTGTTCGTAACTCTGAGGTTCTACTGTATTTTGTTAACTTCTCATTTCAGAATAGCTCAACCAACATTTTCACTTTTAGAAATTCTTCTCTGGAGAATTTTGGCTAAGAATGTATGTTTATGGCTCTTTTATATACCACTAAAATCAGGTAGTGAACAGGAACTCAGCCATGTGCCACTTGAAGTACAACACACACACACAAGTGCTACATTAATGGGATTTAATTGGCTGCTAATATTTACTGATGGGAACAACTGATATTTCTCTAAAAACAAAACATACCAAGAGAAACAAAAATAGGAAAGGTTCTGTGCTTTTGTGTCACATTAACACTTGCATAGGCGGCACATGGATGATATAAAATTACTCAAGATAGTTAAGTCCAAAGCTAACGTCAAAGAGTTACAAAGGGATCTCACTAAACTCGGTGACTGGACAACAAAATGGCAGATTGATATTGATAAGTGCAAATTAATGCACATTGGGAAAAAAATATACCAGTACAATATGATGGGGTCTAAATTAGCTGTAACCACTCAAGAAAGAAATCTTTGAGTCATGGCAGATAGTTCTTTGAAAACATCTGCTCAATGCAGAATGACAGTCAAAAACTCTAACAGAATATTAGGAACCATTAAAAAAGGGATAGGTAATAAAACAGAAAATACCATAATGCCACTCTATCAATCCATGGTATGCCTACATCTTGAATACTGCATGCCGTTCCGGTTACCCTATCTCAAAAAAGATATATTAGAATTGGAAAAGGTGCAGAGAAGGACAATAAAAATGGTACAGAACAGCTTTCATATGAGGAGAGATTAAAAAAACTGGGACTATTCAAGAACGGCCGTACTGGGTCAGACCAAAGATCCATCCAGCCCAGTATCCTGTGCGCTGTGTGAAGAAGAACTTCCTTTTATTTGTTTTAAACCTTCTGCTCACTAATTTCATTTGGTGACTCTTAGTTCTTATATTATGGGAACAAGTAAATAACTTTTCCTTATTCACTTTCTCCACATCACTCATGATTTTATATACGTCTATCATATCCCCCCCTTAGTCTCCACTTTTCCAAGCTGAAAAGTCCTAGCCTCTTTAATCTCTCCTCATATGGGACCATTCCAAACCCCTAATCATTTTAGTTGCCCTTCTCTGAACCTTTTCTAATGCCAGTATATCTTTTTTGAGATGAGGAGACCACATCTATACGCAGTATTAAAGATGTGAGCGTACCATGGATATATATAAGGGCAATAAGCTATTCTCCGTCTTATTCTTTATCCTCTTTTTAATGATTCCTAACATCCTGTTTGCTTTTTTGACTGCCGCTGCACACTGCGTGGACATCTTCAGAGAACTATCCACCATGATTCCAAGATCTTTTTCCTGATTCGTTGTAGCTAAATTAGCCCCCATCATATTGTTGGGGTTATTTTTTCCAGTGTGCATTACTTTCCATTTATCCACATTACATTTCATTTGCCATTTTGTTGCACAATCCCTTAGTTTTGTGAGATCTTTTTGAAGTTCTTCACAGTCTGCTTTGGTCTTCACTACTGTATCTTGAGCAGTTTTGTATCATATGCAAATGTTGCCACCTCACTTTTTACCCCTTTCTCCAGATCATTTATGAATAAGTTGAATAGGATTGGTCCTAGGACTGACCCTTGGGGAACACCACTAGTTACCCCTCTCCATTCTGAAAATTTACCATTTATTCCTACTCTTTGTTCCCTGTCTTTTAACCAGTTCTTAATCCATGAAAGGATCTTCCCTCTTATCCCATGACAACTTAATTTATGTAAGAGCCATTGGCAAGGAACCTTGTCAAAGTCTTTCTGGAAATCTAAGTACACTATGTCCACTGGATCTCCCTTGTCCACATGTTTGTTCAAAGAACTCTAATAGATTAGTAAGACATGATTTCCCTTTACAGAAACTGTGTTGACTTTTGCCCAACAATTTATGTTCTTCTATATGTCTGGCAATTTTATTCTTTACAATTGTTTTAACTAATTTGCCCGGTACTGCCATTAGACTTACCAGTCTGTAATTGACGGGATCACCTCTAGAGCCCTTTTTAAATATTGGCGTTAGATTAGCTATCTTCCAGTCATTGGGTACAGAAGCCGATCTAAAGGACAGAACTACTAACTATGGTTTGTAACCTGCAATTTCACATATGAGTTCTTTCAGAACTCTTGGGTGAATGCCATCTGGTCCTGGTGACTTGTTACTGTTAAGTTTATCAATTAATTCCAAAACCTCCTCTAGTGATACCTCAATCTGTGACAATTCCCCAGATTTGTCACCTACAAAAGCCGGCTCATGTTTAGGAATCTCCCTAACATCCTCAGCCATGAAGATTGAAGCAAAGAATTCATTTAGTTTCTCTGCTATGACTTCATCGTATTTAAGTGCTGCTTTTGTATCTCGATCGTCCAGGGGCCTCACTGGTTGTTTAGCAGGCTTCCTGCTTCTGATGTACTTAAAAAACATTTTGTTATTACCTTTTGAGTTTTTGGCTAGCTGTTCTTCAAACTCCTTTTTGGCTTTACTTATTACATTTTTACACTTAATTTGGCAGTGTTTATGCTCCTTTCTATTTACCTCACTAGGATTTGACTTCCACTTTTTAAAAGATGCCTTTTTGTCTCTCACTGCTTCTTTTACATGGTTGTTAAACCATGGTGGCTCTTTTTTAGTTCTTTTACTATGTTTTTTAATTTGGGGTATACATTTAAATTGGGTCTCTATTATGGTGTCTTTGAAAAGTGTCCATGCAGCTTGCAGGGATTTCACTCTAGTCACTGTACCTTTTAATTTCTGTTTAACTAACCCCCTCATTTTTGCTTAGTTCCCCTTTCTGAAATTAAATGCCACAGTGTTGGGCTGTTGAGGTGTTCTTCCCACCACAGGAATGTTAAAAGTTATTATATTATGGTCATTATTTCCAAGCAGTCCTGTTATTTTTACCTCTTGGACCAGATCCTGCACTTCACTCAGGACTAAATCGAAAATTGCCTCTCCCGTTGTGGGTTCCTGTACCAGTTGCTCCAAGAAGCAGTCATTTAAAATATCGAGAATTTTTGTCTCTGCATTTCGTCCCGAGGTGACATGTTCCCAGTCAATATGGGGATAATTGACCCCCCCCCACTATTATCGAGTTCTTTATTTTGGTAGCCTCTCTAATCTCCCTTAGCATTTCATCGTCACTATCACTGTCCTGGTCAGGTGGTCGATAATAGATCCCTAATGTTATATTCTTATTAGAGCATGAAATTCCTATCCATAGAGATTCTATGGAACACGTGGATTCACTTAAGATTTTTACTTCATTTGATTCTACATTTTCTTTCACATATAGTGCCACTCTCCCCCCCCTTATCCCCCACCCCACCGCACGACCTGTTCTGTCCTTCCGATATATTTTGTACCCCAGAATGATTGTGTCCCATTGATTGTCCTCACTGCACCAGGTTTCTGTAATGCCTATTATATCAATATCCTCCTTTAACACGAAGCAGGGATGCTACCCATTCTCTGGTGTCCCTAAACCTCTGGCTGCTGGAAGCTGGGACTTAGCAACAGTGCAAGGATCACTTGAAATTGCCCTGTTCTGTTCATTCCCTCTGAAGCATCTGACACTGGCCACTGTCAGAAGATGGGATACTGGGCTATATGGACCATTTGTATAGCCATTCTTATTTTCTTAGGTGAGTCAGGATCTGATTCCGCTGCTTAATATAGATAAAAACAGTAATATCCTTTTGACAGTGATCACTGTACTGTATGCTAGGAAAACCCTTTATTTCTTCAGAAGAGTCAGCAATATGACCAGAGTTATCACATGAGGGGATACTTTAGTGAAGTTTATAACCTGCCTCTCCAGGAAAATGCAGCTTGACCTTGGGCTGACCTTGAAATTTAGGAACAGAAGGAAACAGTCATTAAACTAGTAACAGCTTGCATAAGGTTTAGGTAGCAAATACTATCATGCAATGTAATTAAAGTGTAAAGATCATGAACATAACCACAATTTTTAAGTTTCGTCAATGATAAAATGTTTTTCTGACTATCCATATAGTAGATGGCAGCCTTAAAACAGCAATCTTTCTGTGGGTGTATTGAAAGAGAAAAACAATCTCCTGGTGACTGATTTCCAAAGATGTGAGCATGAACTTGTATGTGCACAAATCCACACTTGTCCATGCAGCTTGGTTTTTATGCATAAATAAGAAGTTAGATGTGTTATTTGTTAAATATTTCCATGTGCAAGCTGGGTATTTGCACGAAGCCATCTTTGAAATACAGAATGCTGAATACCTACATTTAAAGTCAATGTGGACTGTAGATAATCAGTACCTCATAAATCAGGCCCCTTGGTGTCTAAATTGCATGGAAGAATAGCCAGGAAATACAGATTACACTATGATTCTTTTGTGGTCTCATATGAACCCAATGACGATTACAATAATGTAAAGATGGAGTGATGTAGTGGTGAATTAGGTCCTTTGAATTATTAAACTTTGAATTATAAATCTTTTGATCAGTGTCAGAAGATCTTCACTAGCAGATCAATGTCCATGCTAAATAAATTGTTAGCCTCTTTGCAAAGATTACCAACATGGTCATCTAATTGTGTTGGCAGACATTTTTAATGTGGTGGACACTTGGCCACTAGGGGCTGGACTGACAACAATTTACTCGTAGATGATGTTTCACAGACTTCCTTTGTGAACCAGATACATTCACTTATTTGTTTTGTGCCTTGATTTCTCTATCTATAAAAGGGAAATACACCTCTACCCCGATATAACGTGAGCTGATATAACACGAATTCTGATATAACGCGGTACAGCAGTGCTCTGGGGGAGGGGGGCTGATATAACATGGTTTCACCTATAACACAGTAAGATTTTTTGGCTCCTGAGGACAGCATTATATCAAGGTAGAGGTGTAATACTTATGTAGCACAGATGAATTTGTGAGGCTAAGTTAAATAATGATTGGAAGGTGCTACAAAAGTATAAAATTATTATTATTATTATTACATTACATTTACACAGCAAGGACATATCTTACAGCCATTCCCACCTCACCAATGTGCTTCCTTTAAACTAGATTAAACTAGAAAACAAAGATGTTAAACTATCATAAAACTGGAATAATGCTATGATAAATCAGTCCCAAAGTGGGCTTCAGTTTGTTTTTCAATTGCGCCTAATTGTCCCTGCCTTCCTGTTTGAGAGAAACATAACTATTTCCTTTAACATCAATTTAATATCATGTCCAGATGAAAACGCTATGTGATGTGAACTAGTATATCTGACTCTTTTTTCAAAGTGAATTAAATTCTCATGAATAGTGAGTTAATCTCTTATGAAAGGAAGGCTGAAATTCTCTCTCCACAAAACAGGTACCGCACGGGATCAACAGTGCAAGAGTTGCACTAATATATATATCAAACCTGACCTGGAGGGATCCCCTCTAGGGAAAAGAAGATAGTTTTGTCTCCATGTCAAGTAAATCCAGTCTCTCTGCTGAAGCTAAGAAGTAGGTCTAATTATGGTAGCATGCTTTGTGATTTGGACTTCTGTACACTAGATGGAGAGAACTAACTCATTTCACAAAGGACCTGCAACATCTGTCAGCAGATGGTAACAAATTTGGCCAGTCTGATCTGGGATGGATTTGAACAGGTGTTAGACTTTTTATCCCAGTCCCCTGAGCACTCCAGCCACCAACATCTGGTCTTTGTGATTTTCAATAACTGATTTTTTCCTAAAATTTTGATGCTGTTGTTTATTGAGAGAAGAACATAGCTAAACATTCACTTTTGGATTTAAAATTCAAAATGATTGCTATGTGAGTGTATGCCTGTGGGGAAGCTAAAACATGGCTGCTATTTGGAGAGATGAAGTGATTGAATTCAGTGCCTGAGGCCACAAACCTAATTTTTGTGACTGCTAATATGTAGAACTAACTGAAAGCCAAGTTGTGAACTAGTACATGTTTTTTTCTTTGTCTATAAAACCTAACAGTACACATACTAGTTGGGAGATATATTTATTTTGTAGCAAAAAGAACCAACAGCATGGATCACAATCAAGTGATGAATTGCTCACAAGGGGACACTGTAGCAATAATTTGAAATTGTATCTAAAGCCACTCCTCGGTGAAATTGCTAATCACACATTGTTTAACTCTGTGTAATGTTAAGTAATCTGAGTTCCAATACTGCAAGCTGTTGAGTGCTGCCGAAGACAGTGGAGAGAGCTAAAGAGAAGCTTCCAGATGGCGTGGAGAAATGTGTACGGTGCTAAGAGAAATGTGATCTTGTCTCTATGCCATCATTGAACTGGAACTGTTCAATAGGGTTAAAGTGGAGCATGCCCAAGAGGCTTTGCCAAGGAACAGTGGCTTAAATCCAATCAATTGCAATTTTCATATTTCTAGATATAGAAATAGCATTTTCATTATCTCTCTAGATATTTTTGCCATCCTGGCATACAGCTTTACCTGTGTGTGGTAGAGCTGATTTTAGGGAAAGTGAGGGCCAGCATTTACTAAAATTTGCTTCTGATGGTTCCCATGAAATTGTCAGCTACTCAATGTCTCATAACACATGCAGGACACATTGTGGTTGTTGGCCTGTCAGCCTGCACTGCCAACTTTGCTGTGTACACCTAACTTTAATGTATCCTTAGCAGTGAAGCACAATGTTTATCAACCTTACTAGAGTCAGCGTTACCTCAAGCCTTACCCTACCCAACAGTAAGTAGTGCTTGCTCATAATCCTCATCTGTACCCCTTTAGTTCTACTATGGGGTGCTGACAACCCTGCCATAGGTAAACCTGATTTTTGCCAATTTCTAAAATCCACAAAATGAAATTATTTAGATTTCACAAGTGATAGATTAGGCCTGGGGCTGATGCAGAATTGTTCTGCCAAAAGTTACGTGAATTGGACAAGGCGTTCCTGAATTATGGTACTGTAAGTAGAAAAACTCACCCAAAGTTTGGAAGTTTTCTTACATTTTTTGCCAGCTGTATGGAAGAAGAAGGAACGGAGGGGAGAGAAAAAGTAACAAACCTTAATTTACTGGACTCCCCTTGTTGAAAGCTGGCACACCACATCAAAGTTTAGTTGATTGTAGTCTAATTTCTTATCTATTTTTGATTGCATTGCTATGGATCATCAATTCCAGTGAGCTTAATTTATCAGCTCAAATGACTATTGGAGACCTAAGGCATCATTTCAAATAATGAAGTCTGTGTCCCTTTTTACTTGTTAAAATAGACCTTAAAATGAAATCTGATCAACAAGAAGATTGGTCAAGGGACAATGAGTTCTTTTCTGCCAAAGACTTGCAAGGAAGGCTGACAAGTCCCTTAAGGTTTGTGGAGGAAGAACAAGCTTCCTAAAGCTCCTGAAGGATGCTGAGAAGCCTCCTCAGGCTCACTGGGATCAGAACCAGATAATCATCTTGAACCTTGGAGAGTGACCCAGAGGCCTCCTTAATTTTGCCCAGGGTCAATGACTTGGAAAGCCCAGAGATTAGTGGAAGTGTAACACACATAGTGAGGTTTAATTGCAAAGAAAGAAAGAAAGAGGAAAAATTAGCTATGAGGACGGGATGTTTTGGATAGGAGCACTATGTGTGCTAGTGATTTTACATGCTACTTTCCAAATGTCCATTCAGGAGCAGTTATGAGAGTTATACATACATTATCTGTACAAAGGTAACCCAGGAAATGTGAAATTATATCAGATTGTGACTGGGGACTATTGCTTGTAGTATAGAGCTGCACGAAATTACTAGCTTTTGCTTTGCAACCATTCATATGAGAAGATGAGATTTCCCCCTTTTTACTTCCTCAACATTTTAATACTGGAACTCAGCATTTTTTTAAACTTTTTTATAAACACAAAAAAGTTTCCCAAGTTTTACTGAAAGCTAGATCTTTTTTTTTTCCACAGCTGTGGATAAAATCGTCTTTTATCATCCCTACAGTAATTTTACCACCTGTATGGAGATGTTTTGTCCTGTGCATAGATCTGATCTTAATCTCCACATGATGTATGGGTTAATAAATGAATTATGAGCTCAACTGATTGACGTGACAAACTATGCAGTATCACAGAGATGAATTTGAAAGAATCATTAAATTATACAATAGCTTGACTAAGTGGGAACACTATGACTAATACTATAATAGCGCCAAAGAGGAAGGGAATTGTTTAGCGTAGTATAAAGGGGAAAACCAGGGGGCAGATTCTCAACTGGTATAAATTGTCATAGCTCCATTGAAATCAGTGGAGTTAAAACAGTTTACACCAGCTGAGGATCTGTCCGCCAGAGTTATAGACTGAAATAAAGGGAAAAGAAATTTCATTTTGCTAAACAGGGTTAAAACATCCTGACAGTGAGAAATAGGGGAAGTGGTTGGAGTCTCAAGCCTTGAACCACGTAAAACAATACTGGGCAAAGCATTTGGAAATATACCTAAGGGACCAATTTTCACTGGCACAGGGATGAAATTAGACAGCCTAATAGGTCCTTTCCATCCCTGATCTATGACTGCTGAAGACTGGCTCTATGAAGAAAAGAGTAGGAAGAGGTTGGCAGTGTTTCTGCATATACTGTGTAGAAGTACATGGTTATCTTTCAAATGGCAGAGGGGGTATTATGCCCAGGGGGAGAGGTTTCATTGCAGGCAAAGTCCAATGTATCATTTTTATACATTTCTACTGGGTGCAGTGTTTGTAATGAAGAGATTTTTTCTGACATAACCTGAAGGGGTGAAAATAGGGCCTGATTTAAAGCCCACTGAAAAAAATGTGAATTTTTGCATTGGCTTCAATGGGCTTTGGCTTAGACGCCTGTAAACCTGAGGCCTTTTTCCTTGGGCTGATAGTGTGATGCAGTACTTGGGTTGGCCAGAGCAAGAGCAGCTGTTAAATTATACTGGAGGTTAAAATGGGAGCCTGGACTTTAAATGGGGGAAGTGCAACATCTATCCCAAAAGAGCATCTTCAGTTTTCATATACATGTGTGACTATCATTTGTTTTAACTCACATTGAGCTATCAAATTTTGTGGTGGGCTATAAACTTGTTGAGTCATTAGCCTGGCTGCTTAATGGAGGAAAACTAAGTTCCTGTTCCTGCATAATGACACTTATTCACAGCAGACATTTGCATCACTAGGAAACGATAAAACCACATCCTTCATAATGAAGTTCTGAGCTGACACAGAGGAAAATATAGTGTTGTGGGACAGCTATGAATATAAAACAAGCTTAATAAAGAAATAGTGACAAATTATATTATGTGAAATGCAATGCAATAAAAAAGTTACTAACTCATTGGAAATGTCATAAATAATCTAAATAGTTTTTGACTGTCAAAGCCTTGAAAAATATATTCCTTTAGAAAAATGAGGTGCAGGATAGATGCCAGTTTAATTGCCATCATATTTTGACAAGCGTGGAGAACCTTGTATTCAGCTTATTTGCTAAATTTAGCTCACTTGCCCAGGATGAAATGATGGCAGGAGCACTATTAGCCAGTTTTGTCATTTCAGTGTTGCTCCATCAAAACCAGCTGTCTCAGCAATTTCAAACTATTGCTATTTTAGTCTTGGATCAATATTTGTACATTCTCATTATAAATTTAGATAGATGAATCCGTATAAAGTAAGGAATGTTTTCTCATTTGAATGGTAAGCAAAGTTATGTACCAAACAGTTAAAATCAATGTTCTCTTTGGCCAGATAAATATACTGTCTGCTGTATTTCTGTGGGGCAGCAGGGGGATGAAGTCCCATTAGGCTAGTTCCACAAGACTTTGTCCGAGTGACTTACTTTCTACCATATCAAAAAGTGCATTATAAAATAAAAATATTTTAAACTGGTACTTTAAACATTGTTTTGCTGCTCAAATACCAGTGAATTAATTCCTGCTTCTGTTGAAGTTCATGGAGAAAGGAGAAACAAAGGAAAGATAGTGCCAGTACTAATGATACTAACAGTCAGGTAGGTGATGCTGGCAGTGGAATGACTGAACCTAATCAGGTGAGAAATTTGGACAAAGCCACTCGAAAACAAGTAAGATGTCTGTACACTAGTGCAGGGAGCCTCAGTAAGAAAATGGAGGAATTAGAACTACTGGTGAAGGAAGTGAAACCAGACACATAGGGTAACACAAACATGGTGGAACAGTAGTTGTGACTGGAGTATGGATATCGAAGGATACATGCTGTTCAGGAAAGACTGAAATAAATGTGGTGGAGTAGCATCATATATTAATTATGAGGTAGACTGTAAAGAAATTAGAATTGAGGGAATGGATAAAACAGAATCTGTTTGGGTCAAAATCACTTTGGGGAAGAAAGCTACCAGATGCTCCACTGGGATAGTGCTTGGCGTATGCTAGACACCCAGGATCAGATTTGGATATGAATAGAGATCTCTTTAATATTTGTAATGAAATAAATACTACTGAGATATAGGTTGGAGGACAAGTGCTACAAATAATGGTCAGGACCAAATTTTCCTGGATGTGATAGCTGACAGATTTCTTCACCAAATAATCACCAAGCCATCAAGAAATGATGCCATTTTAGAGTTAGTACTGGTGATTAGTAAGGATCTCATAGAAGAATTGATTGTTGAGGACAAACTTGGTTCAAGTGGTCATGAACTAATTCAGTTTAAACTAAATGGAAGGGTAAACAAAAATAGATCTGCAAATAGTGTCCTGGATTTCAAAAGGGCAAACTTTAAAAAATTAAGGCAATTAGTAAGGGAAATGGACTGGACTGAAGAACTCAGGGATCTGAATGTGGCTGAGGCTTGGAGTTACTTTAAGTCAAAGCTGCAGAAGCTATCTGAAGCAAGGGGAAAAAGATTTTATGGATGGGTTGCAGACCAAACTGGATGAGAGAGCATCTCAAACAGGTGATTAATAGAAAGTAAAACCATGGAAAATGGGATGGATCAGCAAGGAAAGCTACTTATTGGAGGTCAGAAAGCGTAGGGGAAAAGTCAAAACTGCCATAAGCCAAGAAGATTGGATCTTGCATAGGAAAATAAAACAAATAGTAAAAGGTTCTATAGTCATATAAATAAAAAGAAAACAAGGAAAGAAGTGGAACTGCTAAGTACTGAGGATGGCGTGGAGAGTTGTGATAACTGAAGAAAGGGGCAGGGGGTAGCTCCCACAGGTAAAAGAGAAGGACTGAGCACCTGACCAAAAGAGCCAATGGGAAGATAGAACTTTTTTATATTAAGAAAGAAACTTTCCCTTTGTCTCTTGTTCTTCGAGACACGCAGGAATACTATAATCAGAAATGCTGTGTAAGGTTTGAACCAGGTATGAAAAATTATCTTCCATACCTAGAAGGAATTATTTGAGTAGGGAAGGTTTAGATAAATGCGATCAGGTTTATTTTGTTATTTTGGCTTGTGGATCTCCTCTGTGCTAACCACAGATGCTTTTGTTTTGCTTGTAACCTTTAAGCAGAACCTCAAGAGAGCTATCTTGAGGCTTAATTTTTGTTATTGTTTCTTTTAAGATCTAGCAAAAAGCCTAAATGTTCCAAATTATTTTCCTTTCTTTTTGTTTTTAATAAAATTTAACTTTTTAAAGAACGGGATTGGATTTTTGGTGTCCTAAGAGGTTTGTGCATGTTGTTTGATTAGCTGGTAGCCATAGCTAATTTCCTTTGTTTTCTTTCTCAGCTCTTCCCGGGCGGGGGGGGGGGGTATGTGTGAAAGGGCTTGAGGGTACCCCACAGGGAGGAAGTCCCAAGTGCTCCTTCCTGGGTTCAAAGGTTTTTTTTTTTTGCATTTGGGTGGTGGCAGTGTTTACCAAGCTAAGGTCAAAGAAAAGCTCTAACTTGGGGAGTTTAATACAAGCCTGGAGTGGCAAGTATTAATTTTCAAAATCCTTGTGGGCCCCCACCTTCTGCACTCAAAGTGACAGAGTAGGGATTCAGCCTTGACAAGAGTAAAGATAATCTAGGCAGTGCCCAACATCTAAATAAATACTTTGCCTCAGTTTTTAATGAGGGTAATGAGGAGGTTAGGGGTAGTGGCAGGATGGCTAATAGAAATGAGGATATGTAAGTAGAAATGACCACATCCAAGGTGGAAGTCCAACTCGAACTGCTTAATGAGACTAAATTGGAGGGCCCGGATAATCTCCATCCAAGAATGTTAGAGAAAGTGGCACATGAAAAAGCCCAATAGCAAGGATTTTTAATGAATCTATATACTTGGTCGTTATTTCCTATGCCTGGGGAATTGCTAATATAGTTCCTATATTTAAGAAAGGAGAAAAATGTGATCCAGAAAACTACAGACCTGTTAGTTTGACCTCAATTGTATGCAAGATCTTTGAACAAATTTTGAAAGAGAAAGTAGTTAAGGACAATAGAGGTAAACTATAACTGGGATAAAATACAACATGGTTTTACAAAAGGTAGGTTGTGCCAGACCAACTGGATCTCTTTCGGTGAGAAGATAACTGATTTGTTAGCCAAAGGAAATACAGTAGATCTAATCTACCTTGATTTCAGTAAGGCATTTAATACCGTTCCATATAGGAAAATTTTAATGAAATTGGAGAAGATGGGAATTTAAAATGAGAATTGAAAGGTGGATAAAAACTGGTTAAAGGGGAGACTACAGTAAGTCATACTGAAAGGTGAACTGTCAGGCTGGAGGGAGGTTATTAGTGGAGTTCCTCGGGGATCGGTCTTGGGATCAATCTTATTTAACGTTTTCATTAATGACCTTGGTACACTATGTGGGAGTGTGCTAATAAAATTTGTGGATGACACAAAGTTGGGAGGTATTGTCAATATGGAGGAGGACCGGAATACACTGGTCTACAATTTTTGAGAAGTCATCTGCTTCAGAGATAAAATGTGCTATTTATTATGTATTTTGATGTGCTGAATTCAAATATGACAATTAAAACAACTGATTGGCTACTGTTTCTAAGATATTTAAGTTTTTACATTTTATGTCTATGTATATTGTGTAGATAGTAGAATTTTAATCATAAATTGTAAACCTAGGTCTTTTCATGTGTTTATGGTTGCTTTACATGATAATATTTCATCTGTCCTGTTTATGTAACACTTTAAAAATCAGCAAAAGGGTTATATAAATAAAATTGATTATGAAACAAAAGGCAAAAAACTATTATGTACATAGTTTAGTCCTATTCAGTGTCTACTCAGCGCTTCTTGGCTTGTCTCTTGTATTCATTAAATGGAGCATCTCTTGTCACTGTCCAGCAATGGTCTGCAAGCATTGATGAGCTCCATTTGCCCTGATAGCATTTCTTCATTGTTGCAATGTCCTGGTGAAATCGCTCGCCGTGCTCGTTGCTCACTGCTCTGCAGTTCGGTGGAAAAAAATCTAGATGAGAGTGCAAAAAATGTATCTTTAGTGACATGTTGCAACCAAGGCCTTTGTATGCCTTGAGGAGGTTTTCCACCAACAATCTGTAGTTGTCTGCCTTGTGTTTCTGAGAAAATGTATTGCCACTAACTAGAAGGCTTTCCATGCCGTCTTTTCCTTGCCACGCAGTGCATGGTCAAATACATCATCTCGAAGAAGTTAACGAATCTGAGGACCAACAAAGACACCTTTCTTTATCTTAGCTTCACTTAACCTTGGAAATTTTCTACGGAGGTACTTGAAAGCTGCTTGTGTTTTGTCAATGGCTTTGACAAAGTTCTTCATCAGACCCAGCTTGATGTGTAAGGGTGGTAACAAAATCTTCCTTGATTCAACAAGTGGTGGATGCTGAACACTTTTCCTCCCAGGCTCCAATGACTGTCGGAGTGGCCAATCTTTCTTGATGTAGTGGGAATCTCTTGCACGAATATCCCATTCACAGAAAAAACAGCAGTACTTTGTGTATCCAGTCTGCAGACCAAGCAAGAGAGCAACAACCTTCAAATTGCCACAAAGCTGCCACTGATGTTGGTCATAGTTTGTGCACCTCAAAAGTTGTTTCATGTTGTCATAGGTTTCCTTCATATGGATTGCATGACCAACTGGAATTGATGGCAAAACATTGCCATGATGCATTAAAACAGCTTTAAGACTCGTCTTCGATGAATCAATGAACAGTCTCCACTCATCTGGATCGTGAACGATGTTGAGGGCTGCCATCACACCATCGATGTTGTTGCAGGCTACAAGATCACCTTCCATGAAGAAGAATGGGACAAGATCCTTTTGACGATCACGGAACATGGAAACCCTAACATCACCTGCCAGGAGATTCCACTGCTGTAGTCTAGAGCCCAACAGCTCTGCCTTACTCTTGGGTAGTTCCAAATCCCTGACAAGATCATTCAGTTCACCTTTGGGTCCTGTGACATTGATGGTTCAGGACCAGAAGTTTCATCCTCTTCCTCTTCCTCGTCTGACTCAAGTGAGAATGATTCTGGTGCATCAGGAACCGGCAGTCCTTCTCCGTGGGATACTGGGTGTATAGCTGATGGAATGTTTGGATAATGCACAGTCCACTTTTTCTTCTTTGACACACCTTTCCCAACTGGAGGCACCATGCAGAAGTAACAATTGCTGGTATGATCTGTTAGCTCTCTCCAAATCATTGGCACTGCAAAAGGCATAGATTTCCTTTTCCTGTTCAACCACTGGCGAAGATTTGTTGCACAAGTGTTGCAGCATATGTGTGGGGCCCACCTCTTGTCCTGATCTCCAATTTTGCAGCCAAAATAAAGGTGATAGGCTTTCTTAACCATAGTGGTTATATTGCACTTTTGTGATGCAAAAGTCAGTTCACCACAAACATAGCAGAAGTTATCTGCACTGTTCACACAAGTACGAGGCATCTCTGCTCACTTTGGCTACACAGAAATGTGTCCCTTTGCAAAATCAAACACTGACAAATAAGAGAGCATGACACTGTATGATTTCTAGAGCTGATATAGGGCAATTTGTTCAGCAGAGTGACGTAAGCTTCGTTATGATTGCATCATCCATGACTTCTAGGAATAACACGATGCAATTCATATCATGTATGACGCAATACCAGCTTCAGATTTCATCATTCATTGTTTTGCCTAAAAAGCAAGTACTGTCCAAACCCAGTCATAGATTTATTCATAGATCCAGTCAAAGATGTATTTTAGTCATTTCTGGTTTAAATTGAGATCCCTTCCCTTTATAACTCATTTATCCTCCGCCATTCCCAAGTCAAGGGTCGTATATACTGACCCAATAGCATATCTTGAAAACTAGAGCCAATCAACAATTTTAAGCATCATTTTCGTTCTCAGTGACCCAGAATTAGTAAAGTTTGACTACATTTATTTCAGAAGCATTTTGGCTGCAGAGCAGTGATATCATACAAGAAAATCTGGAGGACCTTGAAAACTGGAGTAAGAGAAATGCATGAAATTTAATAGTGCAAAGTGCAAGGTAATGAACGTAGGGACTGTGATGGGTATACAAACTCCACACTGGGCAACTAGAGCTTAAGGAGCTCAGCCAGCCCCACCCCACCACAGCTGCAAGAGATGCACATACTGGAGGAGGAGTTAAAAGGAAGCAGAACAGCTCAATTGATGGCAGACCAAGGAAGAGAGCAGACCTGCAACTCACAGCTCCTGGGGAAAGGGCTGTAGCAAAGCAGGATCTCTCCCAACAACAACTGTCTGAAGGTCCCTCCCTGAAGCAGGCAGCCCATCAGGGTAATCCGCTGGCGGGCCGTGAGACATTTTGTTTACGTTGACCTTCTCCAGGCACAGCCCCCCGCAGCTCCCAGTGGACGCAGTTCGCCATTCCCGGTCAATGGGAGCTGCAAGAAGTGGCGGCCATCACGTCCCTGCGGCCTGTGGTCTCCCACAGATACCATTGGTCAGGAACAGTAAACCGTGGCCACTGGGAGCTGCGGGGAGCCATGCCGGCAGAAGGTCAATGTAAACAAAATGTCTCGTGGCCCAGCAGCGGATGGCCCAGGCCCAGAGGTTACTGACCCCTGCTTTAGCTACACCCGGAGAAGAAGGCATTTCCTTCTCTCTGTCATATGAACTCTGTGTTAATTCCCCTTAGTTATTTATGGACTACCCTGACAGGGGAGAGACTTGGCACTGACCTAGCTGGATGGCCAAGTCACAGGAGGAGACAGTTACCACCCCGAGAGAGAGAGCAGCCACACCAAGCATGAGCCCAGCAGTGAGTTGACACCCTTCAGACCTCCTTGACGTAGACTGTGAACTTTTGACAATAGTGGGGTGGTAGGACATGGCTCAGGGAGGGCAGCCTTAAGATGCTCCTGGGTGTCAGACCTTTGATATCCATCACAGGAACCTGGTCCAGAGCTGGTGGAGTGGGAGGGCCCTGAGTTACTAAAGTATTTCTAGTCCTGAAACAATGGCTAAACTAACTGCTATTGTGATTGTGTGCAACGCCACTGACCTCAATGGAATTGCCTCTGCTAAAACCAGCAGTGTGTCTCTTTGTATATATAAACATATGTATGCTGCACTGTCATATATATGGTGTATTGCATCTTTTTTTTTTACCAATAGCAAACCAGTGCAAAATCATGTATTCATGAAAAATTTTGCAAGTTGACTGTAGCATTTTGTTTTTGATAGTTTTCACATAAAAGGAAGGCTGCCTTTGCCTGTGGGAACTGCCACTTATATCGAATGCTTGTTAAAAAGTCTCAGGTTTCATAGGTGTGCATTTCCAAAGCCAACTGGTCATTTCACACAGTCCTAACCATTGTAGTCATCAAGTCAGTTTATTATCCTTGAAACACAAAAATAGGGTTGAGCAGGCTGGCTTTCCTCGGGTTTTAAGTCTGGTCTGATTTTTCTCTTTATCCACATCACTCATTATTGGTTGGAATGTACTGTACAGAGTTTTCCATTATAAATCAGATCTTGGGGCCATTCAGTCTAGTATCCTGTCTTTTGATAATGTCCAATAACTGATGTGTCAGACTCACTTAAATTGCCAATTCTTCTGGGCACAGCCATCAGGGTACCAGTCATTGTGGTCATGTTTAAGGCTTGTAAACATTTCCTTTTGTTTTAAAATGCTTCTTTTAGTATGTACAAAACTCAAATAAACATTTAAAAAACTAAAATGAAGTGGTTTTAAGACTGAAATGTGACTGCAGGAATTCCGTCATAGAAGGAGGAAATCCAAATTGGCCACAATGTGGCTACTGGCAACTTAGAAACACTGTTCCAAACCCTGCTGTTTTAGTCTCTTAATGCTACAGAGAGGAACCAAGCTGATTGCTGGATATTTCTCATTGATTTTATGAACATATCTCTCACTCCAACTTAGGGCCCAACTGTTCCCTTTCATGCCAAATAAAGAGGCAAGGGATGAAAATATGAAAAAAAAGATGTGCTCCAGAAAAGAAGCACTAATTGCATTTATCTTCTTTCTGTTACATATTCCTCAGGCCTTTTTCAGAGTCCACGGTAGGCATGTGTGACAGGGTATACTAACCCCGCATGGTAAAGCAGGGGTTAAAGAACAGATCTTGGCCCAAGAGGCCATGCCCCCTCACCCCTGCTGGGTGTTCTCCCTGTGGAGGGAGCAGCTCAGCTCAGTCTGGGCTGATTGAGGAGGAGGGTGGTTGTGTGCAACAGCCTCCTGCCAGGAAGCTGTTGTGGTTGAGCCTCCTAGCTGCACCACGGGAAGCCAGTCAACAGCAGGAGCTGGGAGGGATAGCTTGCTGTTGCCAACAGAGGGGCTGCCAGAGATGAAAGAGAGAGGACATGAGAGATACTCCACATCTGACCCCCAGATACAATGCCAGAGTGACGGGGACAAGGGTAGGAAGTGACCCAAGGAATGTGCTTGGGGGTATTGGTACATGAGCCCTGTGCCAGGATACCTTGTTTCGAAGGGCCCTGGGTCAGAACCCGATGAACTAAGGCGGGCCTGGCTTCCCCTCCCCTACTCATTTGGACTCTCACCACTAGGTGACTTTGCTCCGATTACACTGCTAGGAGAAGCAGCCCCTTTGAACTCTCACCAGCAGGCATTACACCATTAGGCCAAATTGCTGGCCTGGGACACGCAGAAACCCCTGACAGCATGTTCTACAGCAATGCTCCATAGCCAAATAGGGAGCAAGGGTGGTTTCTGAAGTGCTATGAAGTCAGTTCTGTATGGCAGTTTCCTGGGCAACAAGGAGCAGAGCTGAAGTCAGCATGGGCCTTCACACTTGAGTAGAAGATCTCCCTACTGGCCATTGGCCTCTTGTGCTTTGGCAATATGGATCAGTGCAGGAATAGTGCTGGTCCTGTTCACAGATTACTACTGGTAATAATGCCCTGGCCAGCTTGCAAGTATTAGTGATTCAAGCAACAATGTAGTGTTTGTACCAGTAAGACATTGACCTACCCACATGTTGTTGGGTTTTTTTGTTCAATATTTGATTTATTGTTTCCGTTTTACTGGTAAATTTAGAAAATAATAAAGATAATGTTAAAAAAGTAGTGTTATTGAATGGGTGGTGGTGCAGTATGGGGCATCACAGCATTGTAGCCAAGTCACTCACCCGCAGGTGTGGTATGGTGGTCTGTGTGCTATGGTTGGAAACACTGCTTCATGGCAATCTGTGAAACACAGCTGGGTGCCCAAAGGCAGAGGAAGCTATACCCACAATATGGAGTTGTAATATCGCATGTACGGGTTCAGGTAGTATGGATTCCACAACACATACTTTAAAGCATCCCTGTTCTTCTTTCATTTGTTCACTAGTGCTCATAGTTAGGAGGAATGTACGGAATTCCCTATCATATCTCCAGTTAGAGTATTGCAGACCCCTTTTAGGAACTATGCTGCTACCTGGTGCATCAGGGAGTATAGAGTTAGAAGTATGAGAGTACTCCCTATTCAGAGCTATTGCCCTCCTGTGACAGTAATTTCGTGCAGCTTTCAATCTTTTGATTTCCTATTTTTGCTTATAGAATCATAGGATATCAGAGTTGGAAGGGACCTCAGGAGGTCATCTAGTCCAACCCCCTGCTCAAAGCAGGACCAATCCCCAACTAAATCATCCCAGCCAGAGCTTTGTCAAGGCTGAGCTTAAAAACCTCTAAGGATGGAGATTCCTCCAGCTCCCTAGGTAACCCATTCCAGTGCTTCACCACCCTCCTAGTGAAAAAGCTTTTCCTAATATTCAACCTAAACCTCCCCCACTGCAACTTGAGACCATTACTCCTTGTTCTGTCATCTGGTACCACTGAGAACAGTCTAGATTCATCCTCTTTGGAACCCCTTTTCAGGTAGTTGAAAGCAGCTATCAAATCCCCCCCTCATTCTTCTCTTCTGCAGACTAAACAATCCCAGTTCCTTCAGCCTCTCCTCATAAGTCATGTGCCCCAGCCCCCTAATCATTTTTGTTGCTCTCTGCTGGACTCTTTCCAATTTTTCCACATCCTCCTTTAGTGTGGGGCCCAAAACTGAACACAGTATTCCAGATGAGGCCTCACCAATGTCGAATAGAGGGGAATGATCACGTCCCTCAATCTGCTGGCAATGCCCCTACTTATACAAAGAGTATAATCAAGATCTTAGCCATTAGGAACCTGATGTCCTTTCCACTGTGCACATGCAATTCTCATGAACTTCAGTGGGAGCTGTGCTCATGAAAGTTCCATGAGATTCCTAGGAAACAGAGAGAAGGAAAGAAGAATAAGAATCTTGGCAGGAATACCAGAGTTGTCTCTTACTATTTTGCAAATAGTTACCATGGGATACCATAGTCAGACAACATGAGTAATAAAGGTTTTGGCTTAAATATCATTAAACCTTTAAAAGTGTCACATCATCTTATTAGACAAGTTATTTTGCATTTAAATTATTGTGTCAAGCCTGCATTCATGTCCTACTGCCTCAAAATGAGAGATGCACCAACTATTCCATACTATACTGACAAAGTCCCATCTGTGAGTAGCTTCAAATGTCCCTTGTCCATACAAACTCCACTGAACTTCATTAAAGACATTTTTTGTTTTTCCCAATCCCCAATTTATTCTTACAATTTACTTTCTCTTTTCAGAGTTGTTACTTTTAACTTAAGGTGCATACCTGATCCCAGAATATGCCATCTCTTAGTCCCTTCTGTGTGTCTTTTCTTTCTCTTTTTTTCTTGTTTTAAATGTACTTACATCTGGGTTCTCTCAGCACTATGGCTGTACCTAACTGGAGAAAGAAAATGGCAGACAGACCCCTATAGAATAAGGGGACATTATTTTGGGGCAACCCATTTATACATACATTTCTGGTTCTAAAAGCAATCAATCTGGATTTAGCTCTGGCTCAAAGCTTCCTTTCTATAGACTAACCACTCATGTAGATCTCACAGTGCTACCCACATGTGTTGTTTCTATCATTTGGTTACCTGATGGTTACAGGGCAAGCTGCACTTTAGATCCCCTTTTAGTCCCTTCTGAGTGCATCTCTTTGGAGACCGGTTTTGCTATCTTCACTCCTCCCTAGATGGAACCATCCAGTCCTACCACTCTTAGGCCTGGGCTACACTAGGGGGGGAGGTTCAAACTAAGTGTAGCTGAAGTCGAAGTATCTTAGTTCGATTTACCTGGCCATCCTCACGGCGGCGAGCCGACTGCCGCGGCTCCCCCATCGACTCCGTTTACTCCCCCTGCTGAGGTGGAGTACAGGCGTTGATTCAGGGATCAATTTATTGCGTCTAGACGAGACTCGATAAATTGATCCCCGATACATCGAACACTACCCACTGATCTGGCAGGTAGTATAGAGGTACTCTTAGACTGGATCTCTGTGTAGCAGCCCCACTGTTTATCAGCAGTGTTTACCTGAAAGGCCAAAGCTCATCTAAGCTCTTTTCCTCCTGTAGCCTGTAGCCAGGGAGCTGAATAAAGAGACTCAAAAGCAGCTTCTTCCAACAAAACATTATTTATTCATCCAAAAGGATATAGCACACAGAGCAAAGGTCAAAAACAATAGAGGTCTATGTTCTTAAATCTTTCCTAACCTTTAACTTCTCCTTGTTTAGTTAAGCAGACCCTGCTTAGCCCAGGCAGCCATCTGCCTTGCACTGCGTAGGAGAGAGAGATTGCCTGCAGTGCCTGCCTCTCTGAGTCCTCCTTTTGCCTGTGTGCCACCTTTTATCCAGCTCAAATGTCTTAGTTTCCGATTTCCCTCCACGGTTTCTCCCCTCCAAGTCCCTTCATCTGCCGTTGGTGTGGGCAGAACTGGTTTATTCCTCTTCCTAAAGGGGCTTTTGCCCTCTCCTGGCATCGCCAGCCAGACTTCAAATTGGTGGTGAAACTTAAAAGGAATTCACACATGTATTGTCTTTGGAATATGGCTTATCAAAAATAATTGTCTGTATCCCCTGCATATGGCCAGGCTACCGCTCAAGTCTGACTTAACCCTTTGAGTCCAGGAAGGTAGTAGGGAAAAATTGAGCAAGTAAACTAAATTGCACCTGATATTGATAAGAACATAAGACTGAGTATGGCCATTACTGGGTCAGACCAAAGGTCCATCTAGCCCAGCATCCTGCCTTCCAACAGTGGCCAAAGACAGGTATTTCAGAGGGAATGAACAGAACAGGCAATCATCAAGTGATCCATCCTCTGTTGCCCATTTCCAGCTTCTGGCAAACAGAGGCTAGGGACACCATCCCTGCCCATCCTGGCTAATAGCCATTGACATTAATAGCCATTTTATAATTTATAAAAAATGATACAAATATTTCCCACATTCTCCACAGGTTTGTACCCTTTGTACCTCTCTAGATGATGTAATTTCTGTTGCATATTGGAACATGTGTTATTGCTAAAGGATGATTATGCAATGTATATGTCAGGTTTTATCACTTCTGATTCCCCCTTTACAATTTTTCTTCTACATTCATCTGTGAAATGTAGAATAACCAGGTTACTCTAAACAGTTTAATTCAGGTGCTGTAGTATTTGTAAAGAATATGCAATCAAAGAATATCAACAAACTGTAATTGACATCACCTCAGCTTCTTATCACATCAAGAATTATCCTTCCTGATTGATGCAGAGTGATGTGCAATCACTTGTAACTGATTGGAATTCATTCAGTATAGAATGACATGATGATTAATTGCCACCAGGAAATAATGATTCGTTACAACTGATACCAATAAAAGGACATACCTTTATCAGTCCACATTTTGGGGCCTCCTGCTCCAAGCATTTATAAAATGGATACTATAGTGAACAAGTTGTAGACACTGGGCCAGTGCCCCATCTATTGTATATTGGCATAGCTTTATTGACTTTGATGGATATGGCCCATGTCTCTTAAGTGGAGTAAATGATCAAGATGGATGCAACTAGGTATAGCTAACATTTCCTAAGTAATACTTATGCTTACCTCAAGTACCTTGTACAGCGAGAAGCCATGAAATATTTATTCATGCTCAGAAGAGCTTTTGGAAGTACAATGGTCACATTTTCCAGCAGATAACATACAGTTAACACAATTATTTCCTGTTCATTTCTAGGAGGAGAAGATGGTATCTTTGAAGTCCATGGAATCATGCTGATTTACACCAGCTGAGGATCTGGCCTAGTCCTCAGAGGTAGTATGTTTAATAATGGCAAGATTCAATTGGTAGTGCCCAAAATATCAGAGGTAGGTCAGGTGGCAGAAATATTCAGTCTGTCCAACATAGACACATTTCAGGTGTTTGATTTTTTTTTGTAAGTAAGGGTATAATCTGTTAGGCAGTGCCAAACTCCCTTTTTAGTTACACTCATGTAACCCCATTGACTTCAGGGGGTTCTAGTAACCAAAATCCTAACTACAAAACCTTTAACATGTTGCTTGCAACAAGTTTAGAACCCCATCATGCAAACGCTTAGCTAAAAGAGATTCCAATCAGTTTTCTTTGTTTCTCCATTTTACATAACACAATGTGTACATCATCTTATTTACATTTTCTCTGAGTAGAACCCTGCATCAGACACACACATAAGGTAATGTTGTTCCATATGCATGCCAGGCAAGTTTAGGGTGACCAGATGTCCTGATTTTATAGGGACAGTCCTGATATTTGGGTTTTTTTTCTTATATTGGCTCCTATTACCCCCCACCCTCTGTCCCGATTTTTCACACTTGCTGTCTGGTCACCCTAGGCAAGTTCCCTCTAAAACCTCACAAACTACCATGGGTTGTGCTGGTGTAAATTTGTCCCATGTAAATCCAGGCCCCGTTCTCCTGTGCATTCTTAAAGTATTCAGCACAGAGTACATAATTTTACTAAGCATGAAAACTTGCCCAAGAGATTTTACATCTTTTCAAGAGAATTAAGCCTTTAAAAATAACATGCAACCATAACATACAAATCTTGTATTTGCCATATTTATAAAACTCCCAATACAATCTGTTTGCAACAGCCTCACCATCTTCTACAAAAACAAGGACTAGAGCTACAGGGGCCTGAAAGTACACAATTCTGACAAGAAAACTGTTGCAACCCAACCTGCCATTTGGCCATTATTCCCTTTCTCCAGCACAAGACTGAAATTTTCCTTTTCATGTGCAATGGAGTGCAGATAGATATACAATAAAGTCCTCAGAATTGTGCCAAGAAGTCTCTGGGAAATTCAGACTGCTTCAAATTTGGGAGTCTGCTGAGACCAAAAAGTAACAGTGAGAAAGAGATCTGGCTAGGCCATAATCTCATTCTGAATGCTTTTTTTGAAATGTGAAGCAACCGTAAGGCTTGACTGAAGCAAATAGATTGAAAGGAAGAGAAGAAGACAGAGAGGCTGATCTGAGTACCAAAGCATCACTGTCCCCTTTTTCCCCTGAAAGAGAGAGGACAGTATAATGTAAATTGGGAAAATAGTGGGACCAATTGGTCTGTTCTACATTAAAAAGCACAGAAGGGGGAAGATCCTGTGGCCCAAACAGGGCATACTGTGTACACAAGATTATTTGGTAAAAAGCTATGAGCCTGCACTCAGGAAAGAAATGGGTAGTGTGCCTATAGAAATTCACCAATGCCCATAAAAAGCAACAGAGGGTCCTGTGGCACCTTTAAGACTAGCAGAAGTATTGGGAGCATAAGCTTTCATGGGTAAGAACCTCACTTCTTCAGATGCAAGTGAAGTGAGGTTCTTACCCACGAAAGCTTATGCTCCCAATACTTCTGTTAGTCTTAAAGGTGCCACAGGACCCTCTGTTGCTTTTTACAGATTCAGACTAATATGGCTACCCCTCTGATACTTGACACCAGTGCCCGTAGAAAGTCAGAGAGTAAATACAGAGTAAAACAAGGACATGGAGGTAGGGCAGAAGTACAAATGGGTTATACTGGCAACCACTTCATTCTATGCCTACCTAGTGTAGTATCCACAGCTTAATTGTCATTGATTAGTGAAAGCCATCTGTCTTCTCTCACTGAACCATGTACAAGGTGGTACATAGCTCATGTCACCAAAAGTGTCTGTATCTATACTGACAGGAACCCAGTGATGACTTTTGGGGATTGTTCCTCCTCACTCTTTGCTATGTTCGATGGATTTGGGGCTATTTAGTGATGGGGGCAGTGTCAGAACCTGAATAGAACAGAACAGAATTCCTGTCACTTAGAGCTGAATTTAACCACCAATCAACTTTATTCAACCTCATTTTAGAGCTGATTCCTAGGCCTGAAAAAGTCATTCATTACTTTTCGCATATGGAGAACAACTATGTGGATTTAAAGAACAGCAAAACACATCTTAAAAAATGCTTTTCACTGTGCCACTCTATTGGCCACTGCCGGGGAGCTGTGGTCAATTGCTGCTAGTCATTGAGGACCATTAGCTGCTAAATACAGTTCTCTACTTAGTGTTTCTTAAAAACACCTCCTTTGAGTCAATATTGTGCTTTCTAGTAAACTCACCCAAGTCCTACACTTATTCTTAGCCTTTCCATTGCTTTTACAGTGGGGGTTAATGTTGTTGTTTGCTTTGAGGCTTTGAATAAGATTAGTAGTTGTGATGTGGGACCAGGTATAGATATAGGGCTCACTGGGCCATCACCATTAATAGAATGGGGGCAGGAGGACAGAACAGTAAAGTAGCTAGAAGGTTGGAGATTAGTTCCTAATGTAAAACAAAGTGCACTTTAGAGTGATTTTTTTAAAAAAGTCATGTAGAAGAATTTGAATCTAGAAGTAATTGTAGTAGTAAGCCACAGGGGATTTGCAAGAGCAAAAAAAAAAAAATCTTTGCTAGCAAAAAAGAAGAAGAAGAAAAAAAAAAAAAAGGCTTTGTACCTGATTGTGTGAAACTGCATGGGCAATAAGACATAATTTTCACCTCTTCATGAAACTG
This sequence comes from Malaclemys terrapin pileata, assembly GCF_027887155.1. Lineage (NCBI taxonomy): Eukaryota > Metazoa > Chordata > Testudines > Emydidae > Malaclemys > Malaclemys terrapin. The sequence goes on along the minus strand of NC_071506.1, from coordinate 64,894,626 downwards.
GCAAAAATATATTGTAAATTTTACCTGTTTGGCAGGCAGTGTGAAATTTTTCACACAGCGTTGTGCTTCACTACCGTATAGTGTGTATGTTGTGACTTACCTGATGTCCCAAAAGAGGAAGTATTAATCAAACCAACTGACTGTGACAGTTCTGAGACATCCTAGTTCAAAAGTTTTATCAAATGAAGAGGAACAAGATTTTGTAAGCACTGGGAATCTCTAGTTTATCTGGGAATCTCTTGAGCCTTTGAACAATTAGTTGATGAGACCTTTCTTTTAATATCAAATATTTTCTCATGTTGTGATAGGTGTAATATCACTTAAACATTGCCTCCCTGGTTGCTTTTTGGGGCAAGCACTATCTCTTACCATATTGCTGTATGATGTGTAGCACCACGAGGCCCCAGTCTTGGTCGGAAGCACTACTGTTATATAAATAAATAATAGAATATTACTACTATTTGGACAAAAATTACTCTTATTAAGTGAACAAACTAAGCCATGTTAGCCTGACTAATATTATATACAAATTTTGTATATTAGGTCAATATATTTCATCAAGACATAATCTAAATACCAGAGATGTACATTGTTTATTTTTGTACTGTGTTTATTGAACATAATGGGCTATATGATCCAAACACAGGAGCTGAGGCTGTGCTGCATGAAACAGGCATCATGATACACACTTTACTGTGATTATTGAGTCAATTCCTATGTTGCTGTAAATTGGTCCCTCCAAATGGTGGAGACATCTCTGTCATAAACTAGAGCCAAACTCCCGATATTCCAGCCCAGGGTTCCCCTCCCTGCTCTTAGACAAGCTGTGTGCCAACTCCGGACCCAAGTGAAATTATGCAGTTCTTCACCAGGCAGTCAAGGGGGTTGGGAAAATGCCCTAATAGACCTGAGAGCTCTGCTACCCCTGGTGACCCATACATACCTCCACTCAACACCTCCATAGCTCTTGGCCTGCTGTCCCTCCAACATACCTCTGCTTCCTCCCCTTTTTCCTCCCCAGATCAACATTAACTTTGAAAAGTCATGGAAGACAGGAGAGATTCCAGAAGACTGGAAAAGGGCAAATATAGTGCCAATCTATAAAAAAGGGAAATAAGGACAACCTGGGGAAATATAGATCAGTCAGCTTAAATTCTGTACCTGGAAAGCTAATGGAGCAAATAATTAAGCAATCAATTTGCAAACATCTAGAAGATAATAAGGTGATAAGTAACAGTCAGCATGGATTTGTCAAGAACAAATCTTGTCAAACCAATCTGATAGCTTTCTTTGACAGGGTAACAAACCTTGTGGATGGGGGGAAGTGGTAGACGTGTAATATCTTGACTTTAGTAAAGCTTTTGTTACTGTCTCACATGACTTTCTCATAAACAAACTAGGGAAATGCAACCTAGATGGAGCTACTATAGGGTGGGTGCATATCTGGTTGGAAAACCATTCCCAGAGAGTAGTTATCAGTGGTTCACAGTCATGCTGGAAGGGTAGAACGAGTGGGGTCCTGCAGGGATTGGTTCTGCGTATGGTTCTGTTCAATATCTTCATCAATGATTTAGATAATGGCATAGTGAGTATACTTATAACATTTGCAGATGATACCATGCTGGGAGGGGTTACAAGTGCTTTGGAGGATAGGATTAAAATTCAAAATGATCTGGACAAACTGGAGAAATTGTCTAAAGTAAATAGGATGAAATTCAATAAGGACAAATACAAAGTATTCCATTTAGGAAGGAACAATCAGTTCCACACATACAAAATGGGAAATGACTGCCTAGGAAACAGTATTGTGGAAAGGGATCAGGGGATCATAGTGGACCACAAGCTAAATATAAGTCAACAGTGTAACACTGTTGCAAAAAAACCGAACATCGTTCTGGGATGTATTAGCAGGAGTGTTGTAATACTTAGTCCTGCCATGAGTGCAAGGGACTGGACTACATGACCTCTCGAGGTCCCTTCGAGTCCGATGATTTTATGATTAACCGTTATCAACAATGAAAAGTAGGATAGGATAAGGGCATAGAGAGAATGAAGAAATGCAGGGGTTGGGTACAGTCTAGGGGCAGTGGAGGTATCCAGATAGAGACAAGAGAGAGAAAAAACCCACCCCAAACAAAATTCATAAACAAGTTTCCTCACCCAGAAACAACGTGTACATTTAAACATTTTGGGATTTAATGTTCATTTCTTATCTCAAACACAATTACTACATTTTCCTCTAGCTCAGATCAAGGCTGAAAACAGACTTTCATCAAACTGTTTTTGAAGCTCCTAGGAACATTGACTCCACTGGCTTTTTCTGCTGAGATTTTTATAGTAATTATAATAAAAAATCTGAAGTTGTTTCTAGTTATAACATCTATTTTCTGACAAAATCAGATGTTTAACATTTCAATTATTTTCTTTCATATTGGTTAGCTGTTAAGATTTTTCTCTCCATTGTTCCTCAACTTTTTAAAGACTTTAAGTTCAAAATAGAAAGCTTGTTCCCCAGAAACATGCAACATATGTAACATTTCTTTTCTCAGGTAGAATAGCAGAAATGATCTCAGAAAATGAGTTGGCCCTAATTATAGGATTTCTGGAGTGCAGGAGGCACAAGCTCTAAAATATATTCACAATAAGCTTGTGTATAGTCAGCAGAACCAGACAAGATTTATAATCTTGAAAATCTAATGCAGTCTGGTTAAGGGAGGACCTTGTGCCAAAAGATGAATTTTAGAAGAAATCTGTATTTGCTCAAGGCAATGTTCTGAAAGTTCATCAAGAAAGGGAAGAATACTGCTGCGTATGCAAAATAAATCAGTTTTCAAACAAGTTTTTAGTCAGTTAGCATCTTTCAGATAGCAGTAGGCAGTGGCGATATGAGCAAAGGGTTTTCCCACAGAGGGGAAAAAAAGAGAACAACAATGAAATACCATAGTTGCTCTAGAAGAAAGCCTATTAAACCCAACTGTAAAATAAGAATTGAAACTGGAATTAATAACATATTGGACACTTCTTCAAACATGTAGTGACACACACAGATGCAGTTTATAACTGTGAACCAAGTAACACAATAAATTGGCACCTGGCATTTAAATCACCACAAAACAAAGTATTGTAATTATCATCTTTATATTGACCCAAATTTTGCATTCAGATGCACGTGTCCACTGAAGTGAATGGGAGTTGTAGGAATTTATCTGCAGGCAGAATTTGGCTACTGGTAGCAATAACTCAACAAAGTGATCCCAAGTGAACAAAGAAAGTTAACCTTCACCAACAAAGCAGAGTAATAGGCTATTAGAATGCATACTTCCTGGTGCATAACAGGACAGATACATGACGTGCATGATAATAATCAACAGGAAATTCCTCATTATCATATGGATCTCTAACCACTAAATAAATGTGTAAGTGAAGTTAAAGTTAAGAGCCAGTAATGTCACAATATCAAAGTGTCATGAATTACAATGTATTGATGTGTCTTTTTAGTTATTAGGCGAGATCTCCCACTAGGCAATAGGGCATTTAGGAGAATGGATCTGGAAAAGACATAATTCTGCTTAGAAATTGTATCTGTTTGACGTGGCTATTCCTGATTTTTATTTAATCAAATACAATAAGGTTGCTAAAGCTTTGGTTTTCACAGGCAAAGTTTTAATCCCTATTGAAGTTCTCTGATCATTCTAGGACTTAATTCTCCCCTCGCTTATCCGAGTTGAAATCAGGAGAAATTCCAGTGAAGTCAATCAAATTAATTGGTGTAATGGGATAACCAAGTTTCTAATCTCATTCTGACCTCCACAGAAAGATCTCCTTATACTGCCATCAATATTGTGGCTATAAGCACCAAGAACCAATTTCCAGCACTGCTGCTCCTATTTATTTTGTCTTTGTCTTTCTGCTTAGTCCATAAGTAACACTGGGATTGTACACACTGCTGGGGCAAGGGAAATAATGGATGTAGTGGGAATACCAATGGCAGGTGCAATTTATGTGCATTGTGGAAGGAAATGCTACCAGGGCTGCCATTTCTGCATCTTTCCTATTTATTCTGAAGCACTGGCAGTTTTGTTTATTGTAGGGGATGCAGTGATTTTTGGAACACATACACAGGTTCTTCCTTTGATACATTCCATTTTGTGTGGATTCAGTTCCTTTTAGTCACCTGTTCTATGTTGTCTAAATCCCAGCTTGTAAACTCATGAAGGCATTGACTATCATTGGGTTGGTTGGTTGTACAATTCCTCTCACAATGGTCCATGATTGGGGTCCTTAAAGAATATTAATAATTTTAATAGTTAATCTGCCACTATAAGACATACAAACTCAAAATTCTAATTAAGAATATAAACACTCCAGAAAAACTGAAAGAAACAAATAGGTTACTTGATTGATTCTGTTTCAGATGAAGTCAAATATATATATTTTGCTCCAAAGCCCATGCTCCATCCTTATCTTCTAAGGTCTCCCCCTATAAACAGTGAATAGTGCTAATTACATGGATATAATCCAATGAGAGCCCAATTAACATGGCCTGCTCTATATGAACTTTGACTTTCTAAGCATCTCACTGTGATGCTTTATTTCCACTGTTACTTTATATCCAGCAAAAAAGCCCTCTGCTTTTTGGCTGAAGTAAAAGTCATGAGAGAAGTGTTTGTTATATAGGGGATTTCTTCCCCATTTTTATGAAGAGTGCAACAAGAGGTAAAAGGAGTTTGACACATGGGTAGCCATATGGCATAGGACACTCAGAGGCACAGACTTTCATCTTTGACTCTCTTATGGGGCATCTTAATTTGGTTTTATTTTGGGCACCATCAAAGATCTATGGAAACTCTAAGCACAGTGACAGTTTCACTTTATAAATATCATGGTAGCTGAAATCACAATTCATGGTTTATCGCATCTTTGAGGACCATTTATGGGGAAAGAATGAAAAAATTATATTAAAAAAATCTTAGTGTGAGTGCCAAGTGTAATAGAAATGCTAGTGAACAAATGAACTAAAAATGATTAGTAAAAGTGATATTCAAAAGTAACTGGAACATAATACTTATGTTTATTATGATGCTATTTCTTACTTGTATAGAAATAATTGTGGAAAGGGGTCACTTTTTTGCTGAAGTTGTTTTAATCACTTACAAAGACAGAGAAGGCATCTCCCCTGGGACTGATTCACAAAAGAAGTCAATGGGAGTATTGCTTAAGTTAAATGCCTTTGAGGATCTGGGCCTTAAAGTCTCTGTGCATCTGTAAAATGGGGATATCAATACCTAATTTCTCCCATCCTTTGTATTTTTTGTCTATTTAAAGCTCAATTCAGAAAAGTCAATGGGACTATTCACATACTTACAATTTAGGCATATACTCTCCTGAATCAGGGCCTTGGAATGTAAGCCCTTTGGGGCAGGAACTGTCTGTGTTTGTACCACACTTGGCACAATGGGACCACAGTTTCAGTAGGGACATCCAGGCGCTATTGTATTAATTAATTAATTAATTAATGATATGCAAACATATGTAAAATAGGGTGACCAGACAGCAAGTGTGAAAAATCAGGAGAGGTGGTGGGGGGTAATAGGAGCCTATATAAGACAAAGTCTCAAATATCAGGACTATACCTATAAGATCGGGACATCTGGTCACCCTAATATTAAAGTACAACCAAGAGCTCAAGATTTCAGTGGAGCTAGTTCTGTGCTTAAAGTTAAGCATGTGCCTAAGTGCTTTGCTGGATCAGGGCCTAAAGGAGTTCCACAGAGGACTATTTAACAGTCATGCTTTTGTTTTCTAAGATTGCAAAAGTTGTGGAATCAACAGCATAACGGTGGATCATCTGCTTAGAGACTTCAGCCTTCAAGATACAGTTCTGTTCTCTAAGGGATTCCCTGTCTCTGAAATGTTTTCAGAAACTGGTAATAGTAGCATCCTTTGTGATATTATTAATTATGCATCTTCCATCTAGGACAAAGGATTGCACATTTTTTGATATTTACAAAATATGTTGTCATTTTTTCCTCTCAGCATATAGAAACAAGTATCCGAGGGGTAGCCATGTTAGTCTGGATCTGTAAAAAGCAACAGAGAGTCCTGTGGCACCTTTAAGACTAACAGATGTATTGGAGCATAAGCTTTCGTGGGTGAATGCCCACTTCATCGGATGCATGTAATGGAAATTTCCAGGGGCAGGTATAAATATGCAGGCAAGAAACAGCCTGGAGATAACAAGGTTAGTTCAATCAGGGAGGGTGAGGCCCTCTGCTAGCAGCTGAAGTGTGAACACCAAGGAGGAGAAACTGCTTCTGTAGTTGGCTAGCCATTCACAGTCTTTGTTTAATCCTGATCTGATGGTGTCAAATTTGCAAATGAACTGAAGCTCAGCAGTTTCTCTTTGGAGTCTGGTCCTGAAGTTTTTTTTGCTGTAAGATGGCTACCTTTACATCTGCTATTGTGTTGCCAGGGAGGTTGAAGTGTTCTCCTACAGGTTTTTGTATACTGCCATTCCTGATATCTGACTTGTGTCCATTTATCCTTTTAAGTAGTGACTGTCCAGTTTGGCCAATGTACATAGCAGAGGGGCATTACTGGCACATGATGGCATAAATAACATTGGTGGACGTGCAGGTGAATGAACCGGTGATGTTGTAGCTGATCTGGTTAGGTCCTGTGATGGTGGTGTTGGTGTAGATATGTGGGCAGAGTTGGCATCGAGGTTTGCATGGATTGGTTCCTGAGTTAGAGTTGTTATGGTGCAGTGTGTGGTAGCTGGTGAGAATATGCTTAAGGTTGGCAGGTTGTCTGTGGGCGAGGACTGGCCTGCCTCCCAAGGTCTGTGAAAGAGAGGGATCATTGTCCAGGATGGGTTGTAGATCACTGATGATGCGTTGGAGAGGTTTAAGCTGAAGACTGTAGGTGATGGCCAGTGGAGTTCTGTTGGTTTTTTTCTTGGGCTTGTCTTGTAGCAGGAGGCTTCTGGGTACAAGTCTGGCTCTGTTGATTTGTTTCCTTATTTCCTTGTGCAGCTATCGTAGTTTTGAGAATGCTTGGTGAAGATCTTGTAGGTGTTGGTCTCTGTCTGAGGGGTTGGAGCAGATTCGGTTGTACGTCAGTGCTTGGCTGTAAACGATGGATCGTGTGGTGTGTCCGGGGTGGAAGCTGGAGGCATGAAGGTAGGCATAGCGGTCGGTGGGTTTTTGGTATAGGGTGGTGTTAACATGGCCATCACTTATTTGTACTGTGGACCTCCCATGTAGATTGGTCCAGGCTGAGGTTGATGGTGGGGTGGAAGCTGTTGAAATCGTGGTGGAATTCTTCCAGAGTCTCCTTCCCATGGGTTCAGATGATGAAGATGTCGTCAATGTAGTGTAGGTAGAGGAGGGGCTTGAGTGGACGAGAGCTGAGGAAGCGTTGTTCCAGGTCAGCCATAAAAATGTTGGCATATTGTGGGGCCATGCGGGGGCCCATGGCGGTGCCACTGGTCTGGAGGTATATATTGTCACCAAATTTGAAATAGTTGTGCGTGAGGATAAAGTCACAGAGCTCAGCAACAAGTTGTGCTGTGTCATCATCAGGGATACTGTTCCTGACAGCTTGTATTCCATCGGTGTGTGGGATGTTTGTGTAGAGAGTCTCCACATCTATGGTGGCTAGAATGGTGTTTTCTGGGAGATCACCAATGCATTGTAGTTTTCTCAGGAAATCTCTGGTGTCACGGAAATAGCTGGGCGTGCTGGTGGCATAGGGTCTGAGCAGAGAGTCTACATATCCGGATAGTCCTTCAGTGAGAGTGCCAATTCCAGAGATGGTGGGGCATCTAGGATTTCCAGGTTTGTGGATTTTGGGTAGTAGATAGAATAACCCCGGTTGGGGCTCCAAGGGTATGTTGAATTGTTCCTGTGTAGGGTGTGTCCTGAGCAGATGGTGCAGTTTCTTAGTATATTCCTCAGTGGGATCTGAGGAAAGTGGCCTGTAGAATTTGGTATTGGAGAGTTGTCTGGCAGCCTCCGTCTGGTACTCAGACCTGTTCATAATGACAACAGCACCTCCTTTATCAGCCTCTTTGATTATAGATTCATAGATTCATAGATTCATAGATTCTAGGACTGGAAGGGACCTTGAGAGGTCATCAAGTCCAGTCCCCTGCCCGCATGGCAGGACCAAATACTGTCTAGACCATCCCTGATAGACATTTATCTAACCTACTCTTAAATATCTCCAGAGATGGAGATTCCACAACCTCCCTAGGCAATTTATTCCAGTGTTTAACCACCCTGACAGTTAGGAACTTTTTCCTAATGTCCAACCTAGACCTCCCTTGCTGCAGTTTAAACCCATTGCTTCTGGTTCTATCCTTAGAGGCTAAGGTGAACAAGTTTTCTCCCTCCTCCTTATGACACCCTTTTAAATACCTGAAAACTGCTATCATGTCCCCTCTGTCTTCTCTTTTCCAAACTAAACAAACCCAATTCTTTCAGCCTTCCTTCATAGGTCATGTTCTCAAGACCTTTAATCATTCTTGTTGCTCTTCTCTGGACCCTTTCCAATTTCTCCACATCTTTTTTAAAATGCGGTGCCCAGAACTGGACACAATACTCCAGCTGAGGCCTAACCAGAGCAGAGTAGAGCGGAATAATAACTTCTTGTGTCTTGCTCACAACACACCTGTTAATACATCCCAGAATCATGTTTGCTTTTTTTGCAACAGCATCACACTGTTGACTCATATTTAGCTTGTGGTCCACTATAACCCCTAGATCCCTTTCTGCCGTACTCCTTCCTAGACAGTCTCTTCCCATTCTGTATGTGTGAAACTGATTTTTCCTTCCTAAGTGGAGCACTTTGCATTTGTCTTTGTTAAACTTCATCCTGTTTAACTCAGACCATTCCTCCAATTTGTCCAGATCATTTTGAATTATGACCCTGTCCTCCAAAGCAGTTGCAATCCCTCCCAGTTTGGTGTCATCCGCAAACTTAATAAGCGTACTTTCTATGCCAATATCTAAGTCGTTGATGAAGATATTGAACAGCGCCGGTCCCAAAACAGACCCCTGCGGTACCCCACTCGTTATGCCTTTCCAGCAGGATTGGGAACCATTAATAACAACTCTCTGAGTACGGTTATCCAGCCAGTTATGCACCCACCTTATAGTAGCCCCAGCTAAATTGTATTGGCCTAGTTTATCTATAAGAATATCATGTGAGACTGTATCAAATGCCTTACTAAAGTCTAGGTATACCACATCCACAGCTTCACCCTTATCCACAAGGCTCGTTATCCTATCAAAGAAAACTATCAGATTGGTTTGACGTGATTTGTTCTTCACAAATCCATGCTGGCTGTTTCCTATCACCTTCCCACCTTCCAAGTGTTTCCAATGATTTCCTTAATTACTTGCTCCATTATCTTCCCTGGCACAGAAGTTAAACTAACTGGTCTGTAGTTTCCTGGGTTGTTTTTATTTCCCTTTTTATAGATGGGCACTATATTTGCCCTTTTCCAGTCTTCTGGAATCTCTCCCGTCTCCCATGATTTTCCAAAGATAATAGCTAGAGGCTCAGATACCTCTTCTATTAGCTCCTTGAGTATTCTAGGATGCATTTCATCAGGCCCTGGTGACTTGCAGGCATCTAACTTTCCTAAGTGATTTTTAACTTGTTCTTTTTTTATTTTATCTGCTAAACCTACCCCCTTCCCATTAGCATTCACTATGTTAGGCATTCCTTCAGACTTCTCGGTGAAGACCGAAACAAAGAAGTCATTAAGCATCTCTGCCATTTCCAAGTTTCCTGTTACTGTTTCTCCCTCTTCACTAAGCAGTGGGCCTACCCTGTCTTTGGTCTTCCTCTTGCTTCTAATGTATTGATAAAAAGTCTTCTTGTTTCCCTTTATTCCCGTAGCTAGTTTGAGTTCATTTTGTGCCTTTGCCTTTCTAATCTTTCCCCTGCATTCCTGTGTTGTTTGCCTATATTCATCCTTTGTAATCTGTCCTAGTTTCCATTTTTTATATGACTCCTTTTTATTTTTTAGATCATGCAAGATCTCGTGGTTAAGCCAAGGTGGTCTTTTGCCACATTTTCTATCTTTCCTAACCAGCGGAATAGCTTGCTTTTGGGCCCTTAATAGTGTCCCTTTGAAAAACTGCCAACTCTCCTCAGTTGTTTTTCCCCTCAGTCTTGATTCCCATGGGACCTTACCTATCAGCTCTCTGAGCTTACCAAAATCTGCCTTCCTGAAATCCATTGTCTCTATTTTGCTGTTCTCCCTTCTACCCTTCCTTAGAATTTCAAACTCTATGATTTCATGATCACTTTCACCCAGGCTGCCTTCTACTTTCAAATTCTCAATGAGTTCCTCCCTATTTGTTAAAATCAAGTCTAGAACAGCTTCCCCCCTAGTAGCTTTTTCAACCTTCTGAAATAAAAAGTTGTCTCCAATGCAGTCCAAGAATTTGTTGGATAGTCTGTGCCCCGCTGTATTATTTTCCCAACATATATCCGGATAGTTGAAGTCCCCCATCACCACCAAATCTTGGGCTTTGGATGATTTTGTTAGTTGCTTAAAAAAAGCCTCATCCACCTCTTCCACCTGGTTAGGTGGCCTGTAGTAGACTCCTAGCATGACATCTCCCTTGTTTTTTACCCCTTTTAGCCTAACCCAGAGACTCTCAACACTTCCGTCTCCTATGTCCATCTCTACCTCAGTCCAAGTGTGTACATTTTTAATATATAAGGCAACACCTCCTCCCTTTTTCCCCTGTCTATCCTTCCTGAGCAAGCTGTACCCATCCACACCAACATTCCAATCATGTGTATTATCCCACCAAGTTTCAGTGATGCCAACAATGTCATAGTTGTATTTATTTATTAGCACTTCCAGTTCTTCCTGCTTATTCCCCATACTTCTCGCATTTGTATATAGGCATCTAAGATACTGGTTTGATCTTTCCTCCCAGTTTTGTCCTGACCCTCCTTTCTCTCTGCCAATATAGCCCACACTCCCTCTCGTTTCTGACCCATCTCCCAGGTCTCCATGTTCCCCACTTACCTGTGGGCTTTGCTCACCTGTCCCCATCGAACCTAGTTTAAAGCCCTCCTCACTAGGTTAGCCAGTCTGTGTCCAAATAGGGTCTTTCCTCTCCTCGAAAGGTGAACGCCATCTCTGCCTAGCAGTCCTTCCTCGAATAGCATCCCGTGGTCTAGGAAGCCAAAGCCCTCCTGGCGACACCATCTTCGCAGCCAGGCATTCACCTCCATGATGCATCTGTCTCTGCCCGGGCCCCTACCTTTGACTGGAAGAATTGAAGAGAATACCACCTGCGCTCCAAACTCCTTCACCCGTACTCCCAGAGCCCTGTAGTCACTCTTGATCCGCTCAGTGTCACACCGCACAGTATCATTTGTGCCCACATGGATGAGTAGCATGGGGTAGTAGTCAGAGGGCTGGATAATCCTCGACAATGCCTCCGTAACATCTCGGATACAGGCTCCCGGCAGGCAGCATACCTCCCGAGATGAAATGTCAGGGCGACAGATGGGCGCCTCCGTCCCTCTCAGCAGAGAGTCTCCGACCACCACTACCCTACGTTTCCTATTCGCAGTGGTGGCAGCAGACCTCCCAGCCTTAGGGGTACGAGGCTTCTCCTCCTTTACTGTAGGGAGTGATTCCTTCTTTCCTGTATCAAGAAGAGCATAACGGTTACCTATTACCACGGCAGGAGGGTTCGGAGCAGGGGTGGAGCACTGCCTGCTGCCAGAAATAACCAGCTGCCAGTGTCCACCCTGAGCCATCTCCTCCTCCACCAGTGGTGTCCTGTGTACTGGGACAGCTACCTCAGCTGTCTCCACATGGACACTGTCCAGGAATTGCTCGTGGATTCGGATGCTCCTCAACCTAGCCACCTCCTCCTGTAGCTCTCCCACCTGCTGCCTGAGAGATTCCACCAGCAGGCACCTCTCACATTGGATGGTCCCCCCCAGCCTGGATATCAGTAAGTGGAAATTGCAAGTTACAGTCTCTGCAAAACCACACCAGGATCTGGGTAGAAGCATCCATGCTCAGGCGCTCTGTCTGGCTACAGGCACAGGTGGAGGAGACTGATGCAGTGCTGGCACAGGTGTTGCGGGTCTTCCTAACCATCGTAAGCCTCCCTCTGTCAAACTCCCATCTGCAGCCCCCTGTCCGCTGAAAGGGTTGTTTAAGCAAGAAGTTTTGAATGTAGTTGGTTTATAGGTATTAAGGGGAATAAAGAGAAAACAGATAGAACTGGCAAGGGACCCTCGCCCCCTTCCTGCTCCCCTTCCAAACTCCCTTGCGAAACTCCCTGTTAGCAGCCCCTGGTCGCAAAAGCTCCCTGGTCGCTTGTGCGCTGCTTTATAAAGCCCTGGCCTGTATGAATGCCCCGCCCACTGATTAAGGCTCAGCCACTTACCAGAGGCTTCTAGCTTTTATAATGTCAGGGTTGTTTCTGAGGTTGTGGATGGCATTGCGTTGTGCACGACTTAGGTTATGAGGCAGGCGATGTTGTTTTTCCACAATTTCTGCCTGTGCACCTCGGCGGAAGCATTCTATGTATAGGTCCAGACTGTCATTTCGACCCTCAGGAGGAAACAATTCATTATTTATTGTTGCTTTGAAACAACGTACTTTCAGAATAATTCCAAAATTGTACTCTCCATTTCTTTTGTGTTATAGTAAGCTTTTTGTCATGAGGGTTGTAAACAGGATTTATTATCTTTCACCATTAAAATTCAAGCTTTCGCATCAACCTTTCTGTTTCCTAATTACATAAGGAGGATGGCTTTTTATCCAAGTGTTTTATTTATGAATAACATTCTTTGTGTGGTTTCAGTGGACAAGTTATATTGCTCCTGACATCAGGCAGTAGCAAATTAGCTTTCAATTTAGTTTCATTCTAGTCGACATGAGATTTACTTAGTCAACATCTCTGAAATCAGAGCAAAAATAAGTCTCCATGGGTTTGAGTAATTTAGTACCTGAAACACAGGACAGAACACCTAGTGGCTTTTAACATCCTGCAGCTCTTGTTTAGATGTTCAACATGCATATGAGGTGACTAGAAAAGACAGTGAAATGGTTTGAGGCTGTGATATGGGGATGGACTCAGCTTTGTCTACATTTCATAAAACCCGGGTGCTGTTGCTGATTGATTTACCCAGTGTCTGACTATGATTGGGGTTTGGATATGGATTAGCTCGCTAAGATTTTCATCCATTTATGACTGAGACAACGCTGATAAGCAGAAGTTATATCTGCTCTCTTGATTGAGGGGGCTTGCCCACTGTTGGTTAAGTTTGCTTACTGGATCCCCAGATGCTTCTAGATGTCCAATTAGCAGCCGTGTCCATGAGTGTTTTATCTGAACTTGGCAAGAAATTTGTAACTTATTCTTTTGGCTATGGACATGACCCCTTTGTCACTTCAGGAATGTGTTACTGCAATGCACTCTGCATGGAACTACTCCAGAAGGCTTTTAGAAATTTGTGCTAGTGCACAATGTACTGGCCTGCTCGCTTAATGGTGCTCAGAAGAAACACATTACACTAGTTCTCCATGATCTGCATGGACTTCCAGTTAATTTCCAGGAGCTGGTTAAAAGGTTGTTTTTTACCTTTAAACCCCTAACTGTTATGGGTCTTTGTTACCTAAGAAATTGAATCACTCTGTGTGTGCCAATAAATGTATTATGATCAGCAGAGGCCCTCAAGCCTACAGTCCATTTGTTTTATGGTGGTAAAGTGGAACTGGTGTGAATGTGTTTCACTAGGGTGACAGGTGTGAGGGGTCCTTTTCTTCCTTTAATTTCCCAGAGCCAGATATACTGCAAGGCCTATCTGATTTCCCAGGTTTTCCCTACAAAGTGTTGGCTTGCATTGGGGCATACAGTGGGTAAAGAGGAAGGTTTTACTTATGAATTCAGGGATTTCTTAGGAATTCTTTTTTGGACATTGATGCAACAGAATATTCTGTATTTTTTTATGATAGTTCTGTTGCCTAAAATTTTAGGTATGTGCCATTTATAAAAGGAAATAAACAAACAAGTCATTTAAATACATTTCCTATATTTTTCCCTCATGCCTAAAAGATTGTTTTTATTTCATTCAGGCAGATGCTTCAAGTGACTTTCTGGAGAAACCTCAATGTTCTTGTGAAGATTGGAAGTTGAGCAAAATCTATCAAACTTCCTAAGGTAAGAGGAAAAATAACCATAGCAACAACAACAACAAAAAAACCAAATATAAAAACCATATGAATATTATTACTACACAAGGAAGAATCTTGATGAAATGTGAATCACAATCCAGGGCAGCTTGCATTGAGTTTTACTAGTATGACAGGTATGCTTCATTGTTTATTAACCAAGGGTAAAAATAAAAAAAGCTGAGGTGAACTACGGGAAATTAAACTCACACTTAAATAGGGTTACTCAAATAAGGATATAATTTATATTTGATTAAGTGATTATATGTTATTTTAAATTCTATTTTTACAAGAATATTTTTAAAGAAATGTATAATCTAATTAATAAAATACTTGTGTGTCCATTAAACATTTGTTGAAATTCAGTGGATATGCTACTTGATTAATAATCAACGATTTCTGCGACTAAATCTGTTTTTTAGATTTAATAACATAGTTACTGCATATTATTGTGTGCTACAAGAGAAGAATTAGTGTCCAGAAAAAGATGGAAAACATATGAAACCTGTAATAACATAAACACGGATGTATACACAGGATAGTCTCCCAAACAATTATTCATGTTTTAAACTTAGTCTTGAATTCTTTGGCTAAGATTTTCAACAGTGACTAGTGACTTTGGGTAACTCAATTTTTTGATGCACAACCTGAGACATCTAAAAGGGGCTTGATTTTCAGAGGATGGGTGCTTAGTACCTTATGAAGTCTAGGCCCTTTTTAAGACTCTCAAGACAAGCACCCCAGAGTGAATGCACGTAGCATCACCGATCATTTTTTAAAATCCTGACCATAATGTAGTTATACTGGCCACAATCCCAATTTAATGCCACTAGAGAGTCCAAGAAAGAGACAGCATGATATGTTCAAACTCTAGTGAGGAAAGAAAAATGTATGTTTCCTTACATGAGTTTTGTGATTTCAAGGTACTGAACTGACATACCTTAAATTCAAAATTGTGAGCAATGAAAGAAGATAGAGCACAGGTAATGATGGTACAAATTTTGCCACACTCTCCAATGCTGTATCTCAACCATGAACTGTTGGAGCCAGTTCTGTTTAACTTTCAGAGCTTAGTCAGTCCTTCATCTTTCTGCTGAGATTGTCAAGGAGGGTGCCAAGTTTGATGTGGACACGTACCCAACAGGAATTAAACTGTGGGCTTGTCTACACAAATACTTAGTTTGTGGCAAGTTGTAGTATAAATCTACCTCGCCCTAGCCTGCTACGCAAAAAGTCTGAGTGGATCCTGCTGCTGTGCACTAAAAGTCCCCTAGTGCGTCTGAATCTGCTCCCATTTCAAAGTAGGGTAGATCAAAGCACACTGTGGAACTTTTAGTGCACAGCAGCAAGGTCCACAGAGACACTTTTTGCACAGCATACTAGTGCGAGGTACCTTTACACCCCCGTTTGCCATGACGTAAGTGTTTGTGTAAGCAAGCCTGGAGACCACAATCTTCTTCCACAAAGACAGCCATCAAATGGCAAAGACATTCAATCACTGCAAACTGAGTCTGAAACAGTAACCTAGAGGAGAAAGGCTTCATGCTCTAGTACCAATTCCAACGTGATCAACACTTGAATATTATGTTTAGACTAAACTTTCAGTGAATGGCTTTTCCCATTTGAAACATCTCATTCTTGCTGAGGTGTTTAACCAGTTTATAA
The DNA here is from genome assembly GCF_027887155.1 of Malaclemys terrapin pileata. Taxonomy (NCBI): domain Eukaryota; kingdom Metazoa; phylum Chordata; order Testudines; family Emydidae; genus Malaclemys; species Malaclemys terrapin. Next base: position 64,878,731 of record NC_071506.1, on the reverse strand, counting down.
AAGCTATATACTGCTGTGTAGACTCCAGTGGCATGCCATGACACACACTAAGCATGTACTAGACATACATTGCCTTAGGCCCAGCCCAGTCAAAAAATCAGATTTTTAATACTTTCTTTTTGGGTCCTAATGTTTCTTTTGGCAGCAGCATCTGAAAAAGATGAGCAGGAGATCACACCAGCTTCAATCAACAACAACAACAATCTGGGACTGTTACATAGGCTAGAGAAAGCCCAGCAATGGCTGCTCAAGGGATTTCACAGGCCTTTGTGGAAAACATGGCATCTGTCTCACTGCTCCCTGGGGAAAAAAGAAGCTACTGCAGATATTGCCGCAATATTCAGATAAATAAAATGGACCCAGACAGTCATTCTTCACAGCATGGGAGAACTTAAAGGAAAAGTAGATGCAATGGATGCTAAATTGGATAAATTAAACAAACGTGTGCATGCAGCAGAGAAAAGAATAAGCAACATAGCTGAAAGGGAAGCTGAAAAAGAGATCTATGCGATGAGAAAGGTTGTTGATTTTTTTGGGGGTTGGACAAAACAGAGAAATTAGAAAACAGGACTCATTGTACTTGTGTTAGAATTATTGGAAAAGAAGTAGAGAATTGGATAATGTGACTCTCTTTGTTCAAAAACGGATCAATGAGATTTTAAAATGTGACAAGGAAGAAGATTTTGAATGAGAAAAAGTCCAAATAGTCCAAAGGGCCAAATCTGGGCCACTAAGAGACCTCGTGATAATGCTGCTGAGATTCCAAGTTAAAGATTATATACTAACAGAATTATGACAGACTGACAAAGGCTTAAATCAAGATAAGCAAATGTTCCTTTATCCAAACTTCAGCATAGAAATGTTGTGCACAGGCAAAGAATGGAGCAGGTTCACAGACTAGCTGGTGAGAAAGGGACTGGAGCTGGCAGTGTAGTATTAAGTTACTATTTGATTGCTAGAGAAATTTTTCCAACTCATCTCAAGACTTGTAAAATTTTGGATTAAATCAGTTTGCAATTCCCCAACATGGTGCCTGAAATAGAAGACAGAAAATTCTCCCTTCCTACTGAAATATGTGATTGTGTCTCTTCCTTAAGAGTTGTCCGCCTGTTAATTATGTATTATTATGGAGGGAGTCATCAGAAGGCACTGATACACATTGTCTTACAAGTTCTTTTTCTTTGTGTGTGTGCAGTATATACTCAGTGAAGAAATACTATATTGCTGAGAGTTTTTTTTACATAGAGACTTTTGGAAGGAGCTGTTGCAAACAGTGACAGTTTGCTGTCTGCTTTAATCTCTCTAACTTGAGTCAGTTCTTGGGGCAGAGATGCTTCCTGGGAACTGAGCATGGGTATTTGGGCTGAAATTTCTGAAAGATGGCATGCTGTATGTGCCCTCCATTCAAAGATTGGTTTATATAGTGCAGTGGTTCCCAAACTTGTTCCGCTGCTTGTGCAGGGAAAGCCCCTGGCGGGCCGGGCCAGTTTGTTTACTTGCTCCATCTGCAGGTTCGGCTGATCGCAGCTCCCACTGGCCGCAGTTTGCTGCTCCAGGCCAATCGGGGCTGCAGGAAGCGGCGCGGGCCAAGGGGACCTAGGCATGTATCATTTTTGTATCTAAAGTTAGGAATATTGATTCTGTAACAATTACAACTGTATGTGTACGTGGGGGGGGAACACCCACCATACAGTAGGCAACCCTCCTGAATGACCCATTTAAGAAGGACAATAGAACTCAGAAGATACTACATCTCTCTCCTTCCTGAGAGGCATCCTGGAATGTAGCTGCGACACTACAAGGTCAGGTGATAATGTCACCTGATGCAAAATACCCCTTGGACACTGCTGTAGAAGGATGGGGATCAAACAGAGGATTCCTCCTTAGATAAATCCTTTTAAAGCTGGGGAGGGGGTTGATCTGGACTCTCCTCCAATGCCTACCCAAGAAGAATGACTGCTGAAAGGACCTGAAGGGACAAAGGAACTAATCTGAAAGGAAAGGCAGGGGTGAGTCCAGATTGAGACAGGGGTCCAGTCTGTAAGAAGAAATAACTGGAACTCTGAGCTACAGAAACCCTGCATCCTGCCTAATTCAACATTTAGGGTGAGAAATTACATTTTGTAACCTGTTTCTTTAATGAATCAAGCTTAGTTTGTGTGCTTTGTTTTATTTGCTTAGTAATCTGCTTTGTTTTGTTTGCTATCACTTATAATCACTTAAAATCTGCCTTTTGTAGTTAATACATCTGTTTTGTTTATTATTAAACCTGGTTTGTGCAATTTCTAACTGGGGGTGGGGCAAGAAATTGTGCATATCTCTCTTCCCATTGAGAAGGAGGGCAAATTTTTATGAGCTTGCGCTGTGCATATCTTTCTATACAGCACAAGAAAATATACCTTTGGATGTGCACTCCCAGGGAAGTTGGGCACCTGAGTGTGGGGCAAGTCCCTTAAGCTGAGTCTTCCCAGAGCTCATCTCAGTGTCTGTGTCTTTCTGCAGCTGGGTGTGGCCCTGCCTGTGTGTGCTAGAGGAGGCTTAAGAGCCTGGCTCAGCAAGACACATTAAAGGGGGCCCAGGCTGGAAGAACAGGTGGTCTCAGTGGTATCTCAGTAAATCAGGTGGCACCTTAAGGGGGGCCAACCCTCCATACCCACATCTCACCATCTCTGCACTGAGGAAAAGGTGTGACTCTGCTCTCACCAGGCCAAAACTTCTTGAAGGACACTATGAGGCCCACGTTCTCCAACAGGCTGTTGTTAAAATGCCAATATGGCCATCCCAACTGCCTGGGTGGGAGAGTGACCTTCACAGAAACTAAATGATTGTCCAGGAAGGGGGTCAGCTGAATATCAGAGGAGTGGGGCCACAAGATGTTAAGCATGAGATGTAAATTCTGTACAAATGGGAGTAGCGCAACTGTGCTGCCTTCACCCAGATGAAGGTGAAGGAGGTGGCATCATCTGGCTGCTGGTCATGCCTAACATCCACCAGGGAGTGACAATCAAAAATCCCCCTGGGTATGTGAGTGGTGGGCCAACATGTCTGTTTCCTGATGTTTCTCAGGTGGTGTTAAAGTCCCTGCCCAGAACCAAGCACTCATGAAGAGCCAAGGGATGGAGGGAGGCAGACATAAGAATGGCCGTACTGGTAGACCAAAGGTCCATCTAGCCCAGTATCCTGTCTATCGACAGTGGCCAATGCCAGGTGCCCCAGAGGGAGTGAACCTAACAGGTAATGATCAAGTGATCTCTCTCCTGCCATCCATCTCCACCCTCTGACAAACAGAGGCTAGGGACACCATTCCTTACCCATCCTGGCTAATAGCCATTAATGGACTTAACCTTCATGAATTTATCCAGTTCTCTTTTAAACACTGTTATAGTCCTAGCCTTCACAACCTCCTCAGGCAAGGAGTTCCACAAGTTGAATGTGCGCTGTGTGAAGAACTTCCTTTTATTTGTTTTAAACCTGCTGCCCATTAATTTCATTTGGTGGCCCTTAGTTCTTGTATCATGGGAATAAATAAATAACTTTTCCTTATCTACTTTCTCCACATCACTCATGATTTTATATACCTCTATCATATCCCCCCTTAGTCTCCTCTTTTCCAAGCTGAAAAGTCTTAGCCTCTTTAATCTCTCCTCATATGGAACCATTCCAAACCCCTAATCATTTTAGTTGCCCTTCTCTGAACCTTTTCTAATGCCAGTCTGTCTTTTTTGAGATGAGGAGACCACATCTGTACGCAGTATTCAAGATGTGGGTGTACCATCGATTTATATAAGGGCAATCAGATATTCTCCGTCTTATTCTCGATCCCCTTTTTAATGATTGCTAACATCCTGTTAACTTTTTTGACCGCCTCTGCACACTGCGTGGAAGTCTTCAGAGAACTATCTATGATGACTCCAAGATCTTTTTCCTGATTCACTGTAGCTAAATTAGCTCCCATCATATTGTATGTATAGTTGGGGTTATTTTTTCCTATGTGCATTATTTTACATTTATCCACATTACATTTCATTTGCCATTTTGTTGCCCAATCACTTAGTTTTGTGAGAACTTTTTGAAGTTCTTCAGTCTGCTTTGGTCTTAACTATCTTGAGCAGTTTAGTATCATCTGCAAACTGATAGAAGCACACCAGCTCCAAGCTCGATACTGGGTATAAATGTTGACACGGTTTAAAAGCAGCCTCTGTACATGGACCCAGAAGTGCAGCATATGGCCTAGCCTTGGGCTGTAGGCCACGTGATGTTGCTCTGAATGAAACATACTGTCCCCCCTCTCCAGCCATCAGCTGGCTTTGGTGGACAGATCCGTGAGAGTCTCCTGCAGAAAAATCACAGGTAGGAGAGGATGTGGCATCTCCAGAGACTCACCCTACAACCTTGCATGTTTAACAAGGGAAAAATGAAGCCCTTCATTGGAGAGAGGGCTGAAGATCATCACAGACAGTGGCATTTCCAACATCAGCAGGACCAGGCAGCAACCCATTCTCCGCCTTATAGCTGAGTAGAGTGCTATGGGAACTACCGGGCCCCCTGGTACTGTCTAGAATGCTGACTCTTTGGCCTCCCCTTGAAAGGCCCCCATGGAGTTAAGAACGAGATAGCAATCTCCTGCACTGATGGAGAGCGAGCTGCACCTTTCTCCCGGAGCTATGTATGACCTCCAGTAATGAGTACAGCTTGTCCTGAGATAGAGTAGGGGCAGAGAAGTTTTGTGGGCTCAACAGAATCCACAGCTTCCTAGTCATCTTCAGTCGGGCCCTGCGTTGTTCCAGCTTTGACTCCCAGGGAGGGATGACTCCCCTCCCACCTGTACATCAGCCAGTGTGGAGAGCCGGTGTAGCACCTCCGGAACCACATGGTCTGTCACATTCCCCCACACAGTCAGAGGGATCACTGCAGACCCAGAGGGAGGATGCAGGGCACAATGAATACTGCCTCCTGGGTCATGCTCAGATGGCAATGGGGGATTTCCCAAAGAGTAGAAGAAAAATTAGAGTCCAAATGCCCAGGGAAAAACCTCTCTGGGGTGCAACACCACCATGGCAGATTCAACAGAACTAACACATCCTTTGTCCTTGGCCCCAGGCCCAGTGCTGCTAACCTAGTGTTGGCAATCACCTCCATGGGGTCATGACTCCTGGGCTCTAAATCTGGAATGGGCTCAGGGCTGAATTGCTCTGCCTCAGCTGCCCAGCTGCTTGGCACCAACCAGTGACGTCACCGCAATGGGCTCGATGGCTGAAAGGCAACACTGTCATTTCCTAGGCCAGGACTGGGGCCAAGGGGTACCTCTAAAGTGGGAGCTGGGTCAAGGGCAGGAGAAGAATGGGGCAGGCCTCAGAATAGCTGCGGTACCAACACTGGGCCCAAGTGGAAATGGTCATGCCCACCTTGGTCAGCAGGTTTCAAATCCAGGGCTCCAATCTCCCGCAAACTGTCTTGGAGGCCCCCACTCTGAGTCCAACCTCCTGGCAACTGAGGAAGAAACCTCAACCCTGGTGCCAACCGGGGAAAGAAGTTAAGTACACAGGGACCCTGCTGGCAGCTTTTTCCACTGCAAGGTCCTCTGGTAGGGGGGAAAAACAACAATAATGTCCCCCCTTCAGAACCGCCTTCTCAGCTGGCTCCACCCACTGAACTTTCTCAAGGGGGCAGTAAACGAGGCTCAACAGCAACATCAATCATTCCCTAAGGATGGTAAAGGGGATGCCTCCTCCCAGGGCCGTCCCTGGGGGGGCGTGGCCCGGGACAAGTCAGCCTGTATGGGCCCTCCATGGGGCAGGGGCAGCTCTGGGTCTCCCCCAGGGGCAAACTGTGCTATCAAGCATATATTTCAAGTTCTTTTGTCAATGTGACATGCATACCCTAAATCATTTTATTGGGCTGAACTGGGAAATTCTCTGCTGATTTGTAAAACTAGACAAAATGTTCTAATAGATTATTCTAAATTTGCTGGTGATAAAATGACTTGAACAGAAATACTCACATGACTAAACTGAGCCAGATTTGGTCCATTATGGTAGTAGCTCAAGTGATGGGGAATTATGTAACTGTTATGGTTGGAGGCAGTAATGAATGTTTTCAGACCCATGATTATTAAGAATGTTAACCAGATGTTTAGTAAGCACAACTGTGACCAATCATTAATTAATATGAAATGTATTTGTGTCACTAAAATATTAGGATAGATTCCCAGTTTGAGATAAGATCCTCAATCAGTACATATATCTATGCAGCTCCATTGACTTTACTATAGCTATGCCAATTTTGCCAGCTGATGATCTGGCCCAGAAAACTCAGGAATTAGAGAAATATCCCTTTTCTATTTTTCAATATTTATAATTAAAATATTTTGCCATTAAACGTTCTATGAGAGGAAAGCTCAGTGTGCCTAGAAAGTGAAAAAATAGAAGAAATAACACTGAGGGAAAATATAGACAAAAAAGATTTATTATCAAGGGTTTATATACAAAGGAATTATGTAAAAAAAATAGAAACTGCTGTATATACTTTTGGCAACAAGGCACTTAAGTCTCAGAAGGAAAAAGCAAAAGTATAGCATCATATGCAACAGAACGTTTAGCATCACACATGACAAAAGAAGTTCCAGCAAAAAATGGTATGAGACTACAGATACACAGATTATGTAACCTAAACAATGATACCTCAACTGGCAGTTGGGAAAACTGTGGTACATAAAGAACTTTTATTGTCTGGGATGGTTTTTGACCAGATATTTTTAGCATTTGGTCCACAGTTTGGGACATTAAAAACAAGTCTGGACTTTCCATTGAAAATAGGCAATGTTTTTTTGGGCCATTATCACCAGTTTACCATGATAAATAGTTGTAAAGACCTCTGCAATTATCTTCTCCTTGCTTCCCAGAATATTATAACAAAGGCCTGGAAACAAAAGGCACCTCTAACAGGAAACGAGTAAATTAATAAAATCTGGTTTATCAAAAATATGGCAATTTTGTCTTTACGAGAGATATAAAAGTTAGAGTATTTTGAATGATTGATCATTTGGAGTTCCTTAAATTAAGGGACTAAGCATTGACAGGCAGGTTCATAAGCATAAGATTTATTGATCATGTCTGCACTGTATGAATATTCACACAGCATTTCCTAAACCCCCAGGGCACAATCCTGAGTTGGTGTGAATATGCATAGCTACATTGACTTCAAGTTCTCTTCATTAGTTGCTCCAAATTCCTGGCCAGAAATTTCAGGCGGTATCCCCAGAATATTACACAGCACAACCTGTATCTATTTTTATATAATCTGCAGTGAAATTCATCCTGATGTGAACACCCAATGTATAGCCAACTGCACCATTTAAGTTCTGCATAGGGGCATCATGATAAAGCAGACACACACAGGTGTACCAGGACATCCCTATATATGGAGGAAAGGGTCCCCTTTTTGGCTTCACATAACCAAGAGCAGAAATCCATGAAGTGGGGAAACTAGGAGTGGGACAAAGGAGGGACTGGGTATCCATGTTTCTGTGGACCCCTTGGCTACAGCTGGACAGGGTCTGTAGATAGTATTTAAACTCTATGCCTTGGAGGCATGGATTCCACTTCCCTACCCCTCAACACTCCACAGAGTGGGTTTATGGAGGTGGAGTGCATTTCACTCGGGGCAGAACCCATTGCAATGCAGGCTATTCAAAAGACTATGCATCAGACTCCTATTTGCAAGCTAAATATGCATATTAAATATTCATATCCAGCAAAAGGTGACTACAGTCTATCTGTTATGCTATAGTGAACTTACATGAGAACTCAGAAAGCACTTAGGATAAATAATACATGATTAACATGTCATACAAAGCAGTGCATAGTGTTATTTTAATTTGTTTTCTTTTTCTTTTCTCTTTCTTAGTTTTTTTCCTTATTCTTTTCACGTGATATTATTTAACCTCAGTTCTCCTATGAGTTGGGAATAACTCTTGTTTTATTTATGGGCTGTGATAGAGTTCAGTCTAAAAGTTAATAAGAAAATTAAGTGCTATACTGCTGTATCATTGTGTTGTTGACATTTAAAGGAAAGGGACTCTAGGTTATATTTGCCTCTTTCTCAAACACACATGCACACATACACATGTAGTACATCTATTAATTAAAATGTGTATGATTAATATATTCATTTAAATACAAATGGAGCATTAAGAGCATATTAATAAATATTCAACTACTATTTAATAAAATGAGATCCTATTATAAACAGTGTACATAGTAATAGTAATAGAAGAAGAAGTAACAACAGCCACTAAATCAAAAGGGACTGCATGGGTATAACTGAGGACAGAATTATGAAGAGCTGTTCTTAATAATAAATTGGTATGTATTTAAGACTACATTCAGTCAAAGTTCTCTTACCGGTAGATCACCCTGTCTTTCACTGTTATGTAAGGAAATAATTGTCCTGTCAACAGTTTTGTTTGTTGCACCTTACTATTAATATTAGCTGAGAGTTGGATTGCCCTCTCAAATGGTAAAACCTTTGGCATGGGACTATAGAAGAGTAGCAGGTTGCTACCAAATCACACAAATCCCCATCCGGAGGCCCTGTTTTCCACACTCCTCCATGCCAACAGCAGTTCTGGCCCTATTCCTTGACAGCACAGCTTCATTGCTACCAGTGCCTGCCCTGGTCACAGTTGTCTGGAGGAGCTTGCACAAAGAGGGATCCTTGCTGTGAAGGGGAATCTGCAAAACTGGGGGTACTGCCCTGTTCCTGCCCCATGCACTCTCCTCCTGACCATCCAATCCCTGTCCCTCCTGGCACAGAGATCTTAACACAATAAACCGTCCTCTGTGAGGTCTGGGCAAGGAGGAAACCCTGACACAGAGGTGGCTGACTCTTCCTTCCACATGAGAGGTGGGAGAGCCACTATTCATGCTATCTTATGATGAAATATTAGCCATTAAAGCTAGCATGCCGCATGTTGTCAGTTGTTTAATTTAATAGCTTTTACCTTCAGGTTTCCAGCCACTTCCATCCCTTCTGCAGTACATAATTAAAATCAAGCTCTAGACTTCCTACAGGTATATAGGCACAGTAGTCAACAATAAAAAGTAATCATTAACAAGAGTCTCAAACTGTGGTATCAGAGATACTGTCATATTTCCCTAACAATAGACACTGCAGTGTCTCAGATACTATGGTACAGTAACTATTGGTAACTGATGACTTTGAATACACTGCTCTACAGCCAAAATGCTTCTGAAATAAATGTAGTCAAACTTTACTAATTCTGGGTCACTGAGAACAAAAATGATGCTTAAAATTGTTGATTGGCTCTAGTTTTCAAGATATGCTATTGGGTCAGTATATACGACCCTTGACTTGGGAATGGCGGAGGATAAGTGAGTTATAAAGGGAAGGGATCTCAGTTTAAACCAGAAATGACTAAAATACATCTTTGACTGGATCTATGAATAAATCTATGACTGGGTTTGGACAGTACTTGCTTTTTAGGCAAAACAATGAATGATGCAATCTGAAGCTGGTATTGCATCATACATGATATGAATTGCATCATGTTATTCCTAGAAGTCATGGATGATGCAATCATAATGAAGCTTACATCACTCTGCTGAACAAATTGCCCTATATCAGCTCTAGAAATCATACAGTGTCGTGCTCTCTTATTTGTCAGTGTTTGATTTTGCAAAGGGACACATTTCTGTGTAGCCAAAGTGAGCAGAGATGCCTCGTACTTGTGTGAACAGTGCAGATAACTTCTGCTATGTTTGTGGTGAAGTGACTTTTGCATCACAAAAGCACAGTATAATCACTATGGTTAAGAAAGCCTATCACCTTTATTTTGGCTGCAAAATTGGAGATCAGGACAAGAGGTGGGCCCCACACATATGCTGCAACACTTGTGCAACAAATCTTGGCCAGTGGTTGAACAGGAAAAGGAAATCTATGCCTTTTGCAGTGCCAATGATTTGGAGAGAGCTAACAGATCATACCAGCAATTGTTACTTCTGCATGGTGCCTCCAGTTGGGAAAGGTGTGTCAAAGAAGAAAAAGTGGACTGTGCATTATCCAAACATTCCAACAGCTATACGCCCAATATGCCACGGAGGAGGACTGCCGGTTCCTGATGCACCAGAATCATACTCACTTGAGTCAGATGAGGAAGAGGAAGAGGATGAAACTTCTGGTCCTGAACCATCAGTGTCACAGGACCCACATTTTCTCCCATCCTCCTCCTCCTGAACCACACCTCATAACACAATGTGAACTGAATGACCTTGTCAGGGATTTGGAACTACCCAAGAGTAAGGCAGAGCTGTTGGGCTCCAGACTACAGCAGTGGAATCTCCTGGCAGGTGATGTTAGGGTTTCCATGTTCCGTGACCGTCAAAAGGATCTTGTCCCATTCTTCTTCATACATGATCTTGTAGCCTGCAACAACATCGATGGTGTGATGGCTGCCCTCAACATCGTTCACGATCCAGATGAGTGGAGACTGTTCATTGATTCATCGAAGACGAGTCTTAAAGCTGTTTTATTGCATAATGGCAATGTTTTGCCATCAATTCCAGTTGGTCATGCAGTCCATATGAAGGAAACCTATGACAACATGAAACAACTTTTGAGGGCATAAACTATGACCAACATCAGTGGCAGCTTTGTGGTGATTTGAAGGTTGTTGCTCTCTTGCTTGGTCTGCAGACTGGATACACAAAGTACTGCTGTTTTCTCTGTGAATGGGATAGTCGTGCAAGAGATTCCCACTACATCAAGAGAGATTGGCCACTCCGACAGTCATTGAAGCCTGGGAGGAAAAGTGTTCAGCATCCACCACTTGTTGAATCAAGGAAGGTTTTGTTACCACCCTTACACATCAAGCTGGGTCTAATGAAGAACTTTGTCAAGGCCATTGACAAAACACAAGCAGCTTTCAAGTACCTCTGTGGAAAATTTCCAAGGTTAAGTGAAGCTAAGATAAAGGAAGGTGTCTTTGTTGGTCCTCAGATTCGTGAACTTCTTCGAGATGATGCATTTGACCATGCACTGAATGGCAAGGAAAAGACGGCATGGAAAGCCTTCCAGTTAGTGGCAAGAAATTTTCTCGGAAACAACAAGGCAGACAACTACAGGTTGTTGGTGGAAAACCTCCTCAAGGCATACAAAAGCCTTGGTTGCAACACGTCACTAAAGACACATTTTTTGCACTCTCATCTAGATTTTTTTCCACCAAACTGCGGAGCAGTGAGTGACAAGCACAGCGAGCGATTTCACCAGGACATTGCAACAATGGAGAAACGCTATCAGGGCAAATGGAGCCCATCAATGCTTGCAGACTATTGCTGGACAGTGACAAGAGATGCTCCATTTAATGAATAGAAGAGATAAGCCAAGAAGCGCCGAGTAGACACTGAATAGGACTAAACTATGTACAGAATAGTTTTTTGCCTTTTGTTTCATAATCAATTTTATTTATATAACCCTTTTGCTGATTTTTAAAGTGTTACATAATCAGGACAGGTGAAATATTATCATGTAAAGCAACCATAAACACATGAAAAGACCTAGATTTACAATTTATGATTAAAACTCTACTATCTACACAATATACATAGACATAAAATGTAAAAACTTAAATATCTTAGAAACAGTAGCCAATCAGTTGTTTTAATTGTCATATTTGAATTCAGCACATCAAAATACATAATAAATAGCACATTTTATCTCTGAAGCAGACGACTTCTCAAAAATTGTAGACCAGTGATATCAGGGTTGGAAGGGACCTCAGGAAGTCATCTAGTCCAACCCCCTGTTCAAAGCAGGACCAATCCCCAACTAAATCAACTTTTTAATAGGATTCACTGTATTCCTTTTATAACTTTAGAAAGTATGTCATGGGAAACGAACTCCAGTCAGGGAGCATTGCCCATGTGAAAGTTTCTGGCCCCAAATTTTCCAGTTTTGATTTTTTTGTCAAGTTGAAACTTTTGGGGGAGGGAGAGGGTGGGAAATCCTCTTTTCTGACCAGCTCTACTCAGCACCTATTCATTTAATATCAGGGATGTCATGTCCATGAAGAACATTTATGCATCAAACTCAGCTGACTGATAGTAGGTGCAGGTTTGTAAAATTAAAAAGGACTTGCTTGAAACATAATTTCAATGGCCTTGCAGGATTACTATTATGAGGTTTCCTTACCAAAACATTTCATAACATTAATATGAAATGAGTCAGTTCTTACCTTGATTGACATGGTAACCAAATGTTAATGTTATAAAAAAGAAGGCTGCTTTGAGCAAGGAAACGTCAGAAAAAATGTTAGTCACATTATATAAAGCTTAACAAAGTTAAATCCACATGATAGCATGCTAACCTAACAGCAAGAAGAGCACAGGACATCAAAACATTCAAATATATACAATACAAATATGTTTCTCTTAACCATTCATATTCATCTTTGTATACATTCAAATATTTTCTTATTTTATTGATTGTTGTATTTATTTTAAATTGCTACACTTTCTTTAACTTTTAAAAAATATTATTTTTTCTGCAAAGAAAATACTCTATATTCCAGAATATATATAGGCAGATTCTATTGTCAGTTTCACTGATATAAACCCATTGCATCCCATTAAAAGAAACTGGGCCAATGAATCTATGCCAGAAAAAAATTAGGAAGAATTTGATTAAACTTAAAATCTGCAAGTTAATTTAAGAAGCTGCTGATGAACACTGTTACCTTAACAAATAAAAAAAAATGACATTAAAAATGAACAATTCTTGAAGTAATCGAAGTTAAGTGCTATTGCACATTCAACCAGTATTGCATATGGGCTATATATCAGCTATTGGGAATACCGTTAGTAGCAGCAGCTTCTCGTGAGAACATTGACCTAGTGGTATTGATCTGCACTGCCCTGTAAGAAATTTAGTGGGATTATTTTATTCCAGTCTCTTAATCCTTGAGCTTTCAATAGGAGACTTCTCTTTGACTCAGTAGAAACTTCCAACTCAACACAGGTGGTTTTATATAGATGGTAGACCTAATTCTCTTTACACTAAGGTCCCTTTATACCATTCTGGCTTTGCATAGGGGCTTTAAAATGGATGTTAATGTAATTTACTCTCACTTTTAAGGCCTCTTTGCACTGCTGGAATGGTGTAAAATGGAATTAGAATAAATGAGAAACAGACCTGGTTTTTCTTGTATTGTGGCACTTTTTGTGTTTTTAATCATGTTTTTATAAAGTATGTATTATTAACCCAGGGGTGAGGAAGAAAGGAGATGCATGCTGTATACATTGAATTATTATTATTTCTTCAAGGTTGCAAAATCTCACAGAAGTGTCTTGTAAATCTCCATTGCCAAGAAACTAGACCTCTACCTTCTCAAATTCCTATTCATGGACCTAAATTATAAAAGGATTTTGGCAGCTATCCTTATTCTTCCAGCATATATGTAATAATACTTAGCGCTATTCCTCTTAAAAACATTTTACAAGCATTAACTAACACTAATTAATCCTCTAATAGCCCAAGGAGGAACAATAAGTAAGTATTATTATCCCCATTTTAAAGATGGGGAACTTGATTATGCTTCCACTTATGCTCGTATAAATCTGGAGTAACTCCATTGAAGTGAATGGAAATTACACCAAGGTAAAATCGACGTGAGGTCAGAATCTGTCCCAGGGGGACTGAAACAGACAAGTAAAGTAATTTGCCCAAGGGAGGGAGTCATTTTCAAAACTGACATTGGAATTTAGGATTTCCCACCTCCCAGACCTGCAGTCTGACATCTCACTGTACAAAAGCAGAGCTTTCTGAAGTTGGCAGCATCTGCTTTAATTGACAGATCAGAGGATTGTTTTTCTCTAATAATTTTAGTCTCAGTGATTCTTGTGAGTACAGATGTTCCATGCTTATTTCTTAAAATTTGAAAAATACTTCCATGCTTAAGACAATAGTGCTCAGATAGCATGTAAAATGTGGCATATGTGTGATTGTTATGCACTGGACTTACAATGCTGGCATATTTGACAGTAATAAAAAATCGGGGGAAGGTTCTAGGGAGGTAAGTTATACATTTGTATGTTCTTTAAACTTTGATTGTAGGGGGCTGCTGTATTATTATTGTCAAACTCAGAGATGCAAAGAACAGCATGCTTTCAAAAGTCTTTGCCAATGGCCAAGACCAAAGCTTTTAGGAATGACACCCTCCTCCTGTGAGCTTTGATATTAATTCTCAAAAAAAAATAATAATTGATTTTCAAGTGAAGCAAATAACACTGCCAAAAAAGGCTAAGTAAAGTCAAACAGAAATAGGTTGGTGAGCAGATACGTCAAAAATATTATATCAGAACTAGGGCTGTCAAGCGATTAAAAAAATTAATCGTGATTAATTGCGCGATTAATTGCACTGTTAAACAATAATAGAATACCATTTATTTAAATATTTTGTATGTTTTCTATATTTTCAATATATTGATTTCAATTATAACACGGTATATAAAGTGTACAGTGCTCACTTTATGTTTATTTTTGTTTACAAATATTTGCACTGTAAATAAACAAAAGAACTAGTATTTTTCAATTCACCTAATACAAGTACTGTAGTGCAATTTCTTTATCATGAAAGTTGAACTTACAAATGTAGAATTATGTACAAAAAAACCTGCTTTCAGAAATAAAACAATGTAAAATTTTAGAGCCTGTAAGTTCACTCAGTCCTACTTCTTCTTCAGCAAATTGCTCAGACAAACAAATTTGTTTGCATTTGCAGGAGATAAGGTTGCCTGCTTCTTGTTTACAATGACACCTGAAAGTGAGAACAGGCGTTCTCATGGCACTGTTGTAGCTAGTGTCACAAGATATTTATGTGCCAGATGTGCTTCAACCACCATTCCAGGGGACAAGTGTCCGTGCTGATGATGGATTCTGCTCAATAACAATCCAAAGCAGTGCGGACTGACGCATGTTCATTTTCAATATCTGAGTCAGATGCCACCAGCAGAAGGTTGATTTTCTTTTTTGGTGGTTTGGGTTCTGTCGTTTTCACATCGGAGTGTTGCTCTTTTAAGGCTTCTGAAAGCATGCTCCACACCTCATCCCTCTCAGCTTTTGGAAGGCACTTCAGCTTCTTAAACCTTGCGTTGAGTGCTGTAGCTATCTTTAGAAATCTCACATTTGTACCTTCTTTGCGTTTTGTGAAATCTGCAGTGTTCTTAAAATGAACAACATGTGCTGAGTCATCATCTGAGACTGATAAGATGAAATATATGGCAGAATGCGAGTAAAACAGAGCAGGGGACATGCAATTCTCCCCCCAGGAGTTCAGTAATAAATTTAATTAACGCATTTTTTTAATGAGCGTCATCAGCATGGAAGCATGTCCTCTGGAATGATGACTGAAGCCTGAAGGGGCATATGAATTTGTAGCATATCTGGCACATAAATACCTTGCAATGCTGGCTACAAAATGCCATGCAAATACCTGTTCTCACTTTCTGGTGACATTGTAAATAAGAAACAGGGGGTTGGACAAGAGGACCTCCTGAGGTCCCTTCCAACCCATATATTCTATGATTCTATGATTCTTAGAATTCTATGATTCTAAGAGGGCAGCATTACCTCCTGTAAATGTAAACAAACTTGTTTGTCTTAGCGTTTGGCTGAACAAAAAGTAGGACCGAGTGGACTTGCAGGCACTAAAGTTTTACATTGTTTTGTTTTTGATTGCAGTTATGTAACAAAGAAAAACTAAATTTGTTTAAGTTGCACTTACACAACAAAGAGATTGCACTGCAGTACTTGTTTGAGATGAATTGAAAAATCCTTTTATCATTTTTACAGTGCAAATATTTATAATAAAAAATAATATACACTTTGATTTCAGTTACCACACAGAATACAATATATATGAAAATGTAGAAAAACATCCAAAATATTTAATACATTTCAATTGGTATTCTGTTGTTTGTGCAATTAAAATTGTGATTAATCGTGATTAATTTTTTTGAGTTAATCGCGTGAGATAACTGTGATTAATCGACAGCCCTAATCAGAACATGTCATCAGCAGAAACCTTTGTGAAAAATTATACAACATATGCAGAAACATAATCTAGATCAGGTGTCGGCAACCTTCAGCACTTGGCCAATGAGGGTAATTCGCTGGTGTGCTATGAGACATTTTGTTTACATTGACCGTCTGCAGGCACAGCCCCCCGCAGCTCCCGGTGTCCGCGGTTTGCCATTCCCGGCCAGTGGGATCTGCGGAAAATGGCGGCCAGTGCTTCCCTGTGGCCCGTGCCGTTTCCCACAGCTCCCATTGGCCGGGAAAGGTGAACTGTGGCCACTGGGAGCTGCGAGGGGCTGTGCTTGCCGACAGTCAATGTAAACAAAATGTCTCGTGGCCTGCCAGCAAATTATCCTGATGGACCACATGCCGAAGGTTGCCGACCCCTGGTCTAGATGCTAAACTACAGGGCTGGGATCTATATATTTCTGAATTTTAATCCTGGCTCCATAGCCGACTCATTCTATGACCTTGGGTAAGTCATTCAGGCCAACATTTTGAAACTTATGCCTAAAGTTAGGCACCTGAGTCTATATTTAGTCTACTTAATAAGTGGTCTGTGTTTTCAGAGGTGCTGAGATATGTTTCCAGAACTAGAACAGGAAATTTTGCATTTCTGAAACTATTTTCATTCCAAATTGGAACAAAATATCAAAAGTGGAAAACTTCTGAGAGAACACACATTTTTCAAAAACCTTGGAAAAACCTAAATGGATTTAAAAAATAAAATAAAAAATCCAGGCTTACCTCCCCATGCTCCCTGGCTTCACAAGAGGCCTCCTGGCAAGCAGCCGGAGAGCCTGGGATCGGGAGCTTTCAGGCTCATGGCTCCTTAGCAGTCCACTTAGCGGGCTGTTGAAGAGCCAGGCACCTGGGAACTCTGGAAGGTGGGCCCACCAGGCAGGCTGCTGAGGAATCAGGAAGGCGGGTAAGTTGGCAGAGAATCACTGATTTTTATCGTCCCATGGAACGTTTCAGTTTTGATGAATTGGTGTTCCATCGGAAAATGTCCGACCAACTCTATCCATAACACGTATTGACTTTGGAAACAACGTATAAGCATTTTCAGCATGTGCACATAATATAAACCTGTTTACCAATGGCTGTTCCTCGTGGTTACGAGAAAATGGTTTGTCCGAGGGGGAGAACAAATGGATAGATTTAATAATCCCTCAACCCTTCTTGAGTTCTAATACACTTTGCAGGATATTGATGCACTGTGTGGTACTATAATATCTGACCACCTCCCTTGTCAGCTAGGGAAGTGTCAATAGGGAGAGGAAAAGTTCTGTCCCTTGTTAAAATATTAGCAGCACATTGCTGCAGTCCTAGGGTGGTGATGCCAGGGTGTGGTGGGTATGACTCTTACAAAGAATTTTGAAGATGTTAAGGGTAAAACATGATAACTTATGTCCAAATATTTTTAACATGACTAGTATGTATCCAATCCTAATTTGTAATAGAGCATACATTAGACAAAGCGCTTATATTTGTGTCGGTTTTTCCATAGGCAGTTGAGTTCTTTAACCAGGATCTCATGAAACATTTTCTTGCTAGGGGCCAAACACCACCAGTGAATGTATCCAGGGGGAATCCAGAGTGGATCTAAAAGGGAAGTTCTTGTTCACCTTAGTCACTAAGTAGTTACACTGACAGTCCTATGGCTGATGAATATTTTTTAGAAAAGTATTTATTTTTCAAGAAAAATCCAAAAACCAGTAAATGAAACAATATATTGAGCAACATATTTAAATTAACACAACTAATTTTATTGACATCAGGACAAAGGAATGCAAACAAACATTTATTCCTTTTATGCCTTTAGCTTCCTGTGGAATGCCATACAGGGTCAGAGCTGTGGTCCATCATGTGCAATAATTACTGTCATACTGGATCAGACCCATAGTCCATCCTGTTCAGTATCCTATCTCTCCGACAGTGGCCAATACCAGCTGTTTCAATGGAAGGTGCAAGAAACCCTGAAATAGTTACAGGCTGGCATATGCCTGAAAAGTATGCATATTTATATCTCTTCTAATCTTTTGTTTTCTGTCTTAATTTGATCCAAGAACAGACCAGCACAGAATCAGATCCATGTATATTCATTGACATTATATCACAACCAGATTAGTGCATTCACGTGACATCAAATCCCACCATAATTTTCTGCATTTTGTCATCAGTGTAAAGTTATTTTCTCCATCAAAACTATATATTTTTTGGAGGTGTAATACGGATGTGTGTAGAGGTATGTGTAGATAGAGACTAGAAACTTTTTTGAAATCCATTGACAAATTTTTGATAGTCATACTAAGATCACTGTAACTCAGTGGTTCTCAGACTTCTTATACTGGTGACCCCTTTCACACAGCAAGCCGTAACCCTTCCTCATGTGTAGCAGTCTCATTTCAGCAGGACTGCTTGCATGAGTAACAGCTACAAAACCTACATAAGGGTTGCAGAATTAGGTATCACTATCAATGTCATGAAGGAAATATGTTGAAGAATCAAAGTTATGGACCAGGGTATAGAATCAAGTCTGTGGTGATTAGCCGCACTCCTACCTAACCACTCGTCCACCTATCACTTAGTCCGGCAATATGTTTTTTCTTACTTTATTTCAAGGCTTCTTTCATTAAATTGGAGGCAGGCAGAGTGGCACAGCTGGTGCATTATGCAGTTTGCAAAATATGTTTAAGGTGGCCAGGAGCCATAGAAACCCTTCATTGTGTACCAAAGGGTATGACAGGTAATCATGGGCCTTAGTTTCAGCTGCACTTGTGAAAATCTCTTCATAAGCTGCCTGAATGTGGTGCTACTGTGCTGTCTGCTGTATGGTTTCTTTCAAAGTGAAATGTTTGCTTGGTTTGGCTAGTATGGATGTTAAGCTTATAGCAGAGAAAAATAGCTGATTTTTTTTTTTAGACTGACATAGACTTGTTTTGTTAGCTAGACAGGAATAGGTCATCCTGGCCATAGGTTACCTGGGGCCAGAACAGATCTAAGCCTGGCATGCCATTTTCTTCACTTTGATACAGTTAGAGATGTCCACTGTCTGAATCTCTTTCTTCTAATTGTAAAGGCATATTGCAGTGAATGTATTACTTGTACATGATGCTTGTGTCGCTTTCAGATGTGCCAAACCTGACACAATTTACTCTTTTCTTACAAACACTGTAGGCCAGATCCCCAGCTGATGTAGACTGGAATGGCTCCAACAAAGTCAATGGACTTTGATGGAGCCATGGCAATTTACTCAAGCTGAGGATCTGGCCTGCTTTTCGCTTTGGCTATAATGGGTGAAATCCTGACCCCGTTGAAGTCAATGGGAGTTTTGCCATTGATTTCAGCGGGGCGAGGATTTCATCCTATTTCTTCTGTAAGAAGAAAAGCAACACAGATTTCTTTTTGTTTTCATCATTAGGGGTAGGAAATTTGTCAAGAACATCAGGAGAACTGTA
Organism: Malaclemys terrapin pileata; assembly: GCF_027887155.1. Lineage (NCBI taxonomy): Eukaryota > Metazoa > Chordata > Testudines > Emydidae > Malaclemys > Malaclemys terrapin. The sequence goes on along the minus strand of NC_071506.1, from coordinate 64,859,181 downwards.
GGTCCATATACCGTATAATTGTAATGTAATTGTGTCAGTGGACCAGGATATATTATTGTTGTCCCCTGTCTAATTTCAACATGTTTCCTTTTGTAGTGTAAATAGGATCTTAACTGTGTCCCCCAATTATGCTACCGGTTTGGATGTGTCAGTCAGACAGACAACTGATGCACATCATAGATAGTGATGATAGGAAGGGGAAATTTTCATTTCTCTCAAGACAAATTAAGGTCCTTCTACTCCACACAAAGAAGCCTTATTTCTGTGGATACAGTTGAATTGGGCTATGGAAGATATCACACACTGGGGCAAAAGTGTGTATTCAAACATAGATTTTAAGGCCTGAAGGAACTATTGTGATCATCTAATGTGACTTTCTGTATAAACAGGCCATAGAACTTCTCCAAAATAATTCCTAGAGCATAGCTTTTAAAAAAAACAGCCAATCTTGATTTAAAAATTCAGTGATGGAGAATCCACCATGATCCTTGCTAAATTGCTCCAATGGTTAATTACCTTCACTGACAAAAAATTATGCCTATTTCCAGTCTGAATATATCTAGCTTCATCTTCCCGTTTTACCTTACTCTGCTAGACTAGAGTCCATTTGTAACCCTTCTGCCAGGTGGAGCCAGCAGCAGCCAGGGCCGGGTTCAATATGTAGGGGGTTCCTTTCCATCAATCCAACACAGAACTGGCTCGAGCCCCCACCCACGTCACCCCTGGGTGCCTCTTAGAGGCAATACTTCCCCATTCACAAGCACAGAGTCTGAGTGTAGAAAAGAAACTTTTAATAAAAAGAGGGAAGTAATTTGGCATTAATTTGGAAAAACACCACAAATGGGGTTCATAATCATAAAGCATGAGTAAAAGACCCACCCCAAGTATGTTGGGCAGTGGGGGTAAAGAGGGAGGTAAGAAGCATCTTACTCGCTCATCACGCCTCTCCGCCACCGCCCTGCTGGCCGCTCATCGCCAGCCATTCTTGCAGGCTGCCTGCTCAGTGCTTCCGCTGGCTACTCCCACCAAATGCCTGCTCGCTGCTTCCGCCAGTCGCTCCCACCGGCCGCCTGCTCACTGCTTCTGCTGGGCAGTTTCTTAGTGATTTCAGCTCTCTGCAGGCTGGGCAGAAACACAGTCCTGCCACAAGTGATTTCAGCTCTGGGCAGAAACACAGTCTCACCACAACTGGTTTCAGTTCTCAGTGAGCCATTTAACATAACAAAAGCAGCTCCTAATGAAACCTATTTAACTTTTTATTTGAACAGTGGGGAGGAACAATTTGAGCCGGTCTCACAGAGAACCCCCTTACTTTCAAAGGGCTCGGACATTCAAGCCCTTGTTTTACCAAGGTTCTTTAAACTGAAAGTGACGCCCTCCTTTGGGACAAGTTAAGCACAGTTCTTGTTTTCTGTAATGTGTATTCTCAATATCCCCACATTCAGTACTAACATAATTTGTGACCCAACACCAGTCAAGTTGATTACAATGTGCAAAACACCACTCCATCAGCTGAATATCTAGAAAATCTAAGCAAAGCAGGAGCAAATTGTATTTACATAAACACACCCAGGGTCTCTTCCCCTGTCCCAACTAGCTGTCAGGGAAGCATTCGTTCAGACCCTGCTTACACATTATTAAATATTTGTTCCCCATGTAAATACGTAGAATGGAATCCAGTAATCCCTTAACCTTCTCATTATTAAGCTATATAGACTGAGCTCTTTCAGTCTAATTACTTAATCATTCTTATGGCTCTTCTCTGAACCATCTCCAAATTATCAACATCCTTCTTGAACTGTGAACTTGAATGGAACTGGACACAGTATTACAGCAGCAGTCACGTCAGTGCCAAGTACACAGGTAAATCACCTCTCATCTAGTCAAGATTCCCCTGTTTATGCATCCCAAAATCACATTAGTTCTTTTGGCCATATAGACACATCAGTAGCTTATGTTCAGCTGATTATCCACCAGAACCCCCAAATCTTGTTCAGAATCACTGTCTGCCAGGATAGAATCCCCCCGTCCTGTAACTATGGCCTAAACTCTTGTTCCTAAATGTAATCATTTACATGTAACCATATTAATATGCATATTGTTTGCTTGAACCCAATTTACCAAGTGATCCAGATCACTCTGAATCAATGACCAGTCCTCTCCATCATTTAACACTCCCCCAATTTTCACGTCATCTGCAAGCTTTATCATTGATGATTTTATATTTTCTTCTAGGTCATTAATAAAAATGTTAAATTATGTAGGTCCAAGAATTGATCCCTGCAGGACCTCACTGGAAACAAACCCGCTTGATGATGATTCCCCATTTACAATTACATTTTGAGACCTATAAGTTACCCAGTTTTAATGTATGCCATGATAATTTTATATCATTCTAGTTTTTTTGGTGTGGTACCTAGTCAAATGCCTTAGAGAAATCTAAGTACAGTAAAAGCTTTGTTATACAGCAGGTAAGGGATGTGCCGGTTAGTCAAAAATTCCAGTTAACAAGAGTTATACTTACCAATGGATTACCAATTTTCAAAGAATTAGAATACAATAAAACGAATAAACATTCCTATTCTTGCCCTTTTCAAGACGAGTACAAAAATCTATTTTCTGTTTTAATGTCAACACAATTCTCTTATGCTTCTCTCCTTTGTTTTTCGCTGGTATTTTGGATGCCATAATGATAGCGTGGCGTTGATATTTTACAATTAACACAGGACAGTACACCGAGTAATAAACTGACTGATCACAATGGCAGATACAAACAGAAAGAACAGCATTCGTCTCTTCTCGGCTAACTCGAGCGTAGTCCGACTGCTCTCGGAAATACCTGGGTCCCAAATAGCTTCGGCATCGATTCTAGTTAGCTTTGGCATCAGTCCTGGTTACTAGATTGAAGTTTTGTATTGGAGGTAACAGAAATGCCGGTTCCTAGAGTTTTCCGGTTGATAAGGTGCCAGATAACACAGCTTTTACTGTAAATGTCAGCATTATTGCCTTTATGAGTCAAACATGTAAACTTATCAAAAAAACATAGTTTGAAAGGATTTATTTTCCATAAACCCAAATTCATTAATTGCATTGCCCTCCTTTAATTCTTTATTAATCAAATCCCATAATTTCCTGCATCATCCTGTTTGCCTTTTTTAAAAGTTGGTACAAAATTACCGTTCTTCCAGTCTTCTGGAACTTCCACAGTACTCTAAGACTTATTGCAAATCAACATTAATGGTCCAGCAAACTCCTCCACTAGCTCTTTTAAAACTCTTGAATGAAAATTATCTGGACATGCTGGTTTAATGTGTAACTGTAGTAGCTTCTGTTTAACGTCCTCCAGAGATACTAGTGGAATGGCATCAGAGTTATCATCAGATGTTGAGAGGACATCATCTCTTTGTTCCCCAAATACAGAACAGAAATGTTTATTGAACACATTTGCCTTTTTTGCATTATTATTGATAATTCTACCATTTCCAGCTAGTAATGGACTAAAACCACTGTCAGGATTTTTTTGTTCCTGAAATATTTTAAGAAATTCCTTTTTATTGTCCTTAACTCTGCTGCCCATAGATTTCTCCTTGTGTTCCTTTGCTTCCTATATCAATTTTCTACAATTCCTATGAATGTTTTATATTCATTATTACCAGATTCCCCTTTCTTCCATTTGATATATATCTTTTTTATTTTTATAGCTTCCCTTCCCCTCTAAACCAGGTTATTTTTTAAACTAGCACAGCCTTCTTTCTCAGGTGTTATATTGTAGCTTTTTGGGCATCTAATAAGGTGTCCTTGAATGATTCCCAATTATCATTCACATTTTTCTGAATAAATTCTCCCCCCCCCAGTTGATTTGACTCATAACTGTCTTCAGCTTCCTGCAATTGGCCCTATGAAACCACCTAGTACAGTATATTCCCAATTATCCCAGTAGCATAGGAAACATGGATTTTATTCAGTTAATTGAGAGTTTGGATAATTGAGAGGGCGGGACCCATTCAGACATTCAGCAGCAGGGTGGCCTCCCTTGTGACTGAGGGCTCATCCTCCTCCTGGTCCCCTCCTCCTCATAGTCCTGGCCAGGGGTCTCTGCTCTGCCCTAGCCCCTGCTCATTCACTTCCATGACAGTGGGGCTGTAGGGAGCCTCCTTGCTTGCTGCAGAGCCAGTGATGCCCAGTCCCAAAGGCACTGGGGGCAGGCTGAGGTCCTGGTGGGAGAGAGCAGAGAGCCTCAGCCAGGATTCTGCACTGTCCCACCATGACTGCAGACTTCCCTGCACCTGGTGCCTGCAAGGAGCAGGTGTCACTGGCCCTGCGGCAGTGCAAGGAGCCCCCTGCAGCTCTGTTGTCACTGTCCCACTCACCCCCTCCTGGTACAGCAGGGCGGCAGCGGGCTCCCTGACCTGCTGCAGGAGCCATTCAGCGGCAGCATGGCCTCCCCCCAGGGCTGGAGGCTCCTCCTCCTCACAGGGGGTCTCTGCTGTGTTAACCGAACCTGTTCTTTGGTATGATTTGGTAATCTGTAGCAGACATCCACTAAGGTCCTATCTTGTACTCTTATCTATTAGTACATTGATCTATAAGCACTCATGGTCATTTTCTTCTGAATTATTGGTGACTTGGAAACAGGTAATGCCATATTTGACATAGAGTGCCATTTCCCCCTCCCCCCTTGTGCCCACTTGATCCTTCCTAAATAGGCTATAACCATTGATTTTAACATTCCAATAGTGTGAATCATCTCACCAAGTTTCAGTAATACCAGCTACATTGAATCCATGCTCATAAATGGAACAAAATGCATAGGGAAGTCGTGGAAGCTCCTTGAGTGGAAGTTTTGAAAAAGAGGCTGGATAGCCTCTGCCTTGGATGGTTTAGACATAACAAATCCTGCATCTTGACATAGGGTTAGACTAGATGACTCTTGCTGTCCCTTCTAACCCTATGGTTTTATGGCTTTATAAATGAGCAATTCCAATATGTGCTCACACACAGTTGTTCTACCTGTGAGGCATATGAAATCTGACGTGGTGATATGCTGGTGCTGAGTGAAGTTAGGTATGGGAACATGGGCATGACAACTGCTCCCAGATGGGGCCAAACCCACTGAAAAGTGAAACAGATGGCAGCAGAAAAGTAGGGATGGCCATCAGTCTAAAGGTCAGTACAGCTCCCCTTTTAAAAGTGCACTCTGTATGAGCTGGGCTTGGAATTGGCAATCTTAAATGATCAACAGTTGTTAGTTGGTTCCCCAAAATAGTGGGATTGACTTAAAAATCATTAGATTGTTTTTTAGATAAGACATTTTGGATTCCTTATATTTTCTCTTTCTTTTTTGAGCCTTTAAAGTACATGTTTTTGGACTTTTCTTTTCAACCATACAGGTTAAAAATGTACTTTTTAATGAAAGCTGAGATTCTCTTGTAATTGCCTGAATCCGAGGCAGGGGCTTTAAGAAAGCCCCCACATATAGTAAGACTTGTACTAAAATTGTGAGAGTTGGCAATGCTGTATACTGGCCAGCATGTGTTGTGAGGGGAGCCACAGCTCTGACCTTTCCCGGCCCCTTATACCTCCTTACTCTCCTGCATGCTGTCACAGGGACAGGTCACAATACTGCTCAAATTCTCTGTCTGTTTGTCTGTCCCTGTTGCCTTCCGTACCCTCTTATACTTGCAATATTTTGGTTTGAAATGCTAAAGTACAATTTCATATACATTTTCTCTTCTAAAACTTTTTTTTTAAATCATTCAAATGATTCTTTTCTCCCTGATTGCCTGGTCCCAGACTCATTTCAGAAAGAAGTGTTGTTCTGAGCTGGTCACACTGGCGAATGTTTCTTTCTGGTCATGTCCTGTTTTTTCCTCTTCCCCCTTTTTAGTAATAATGATTATTATGAATACTCTTGGTTACTGGCATAAACTAGGGAGCTCTTCTGATTTCCTGGTGGTTTGGCTTTCCTGGGACACATTACTCACCTTTTACAGTAAGACGAAAGGTCTTTCAGGAGATTTGCCACTGTATTTGAAAGGACCAGTGAAAAGCCCATAATTTTATTTCCTTTAAGAATACCTATGAAACATTCACATTTAAAATCTCTACTGCATGTCTGCAGCCTCCTCTGGACACTTTAAAGTCAAATGCCCTCATTAGCCAACTTAGTTGCATGTGGGTATTGGGGGACAAGTTTTGCAAAGGTGAGTTATTCCCAGACTGTGAATTGATAGAGGTTGAATAGTAGTGGCTCTGGTTTCTGAAGAAACAAAATAGCTCATGGGCTGGATCTTTTCAGCCATCTGAAAATTATATTGGATGCTTATAGAGAAGCTTCTCTGAAAGGTTTTCTTTTTTAACCTTTCTTTCTTTTTACTTTCTTTTCTTGCTGAAGTGCACATGCCGGCTTCTTCAGGAGTTGAGACATTCAATCCCACTGAACGTTCCCCTCCCCCCCATTATTTACTTGGCTTCAGAATTTTTCCAAGTACCAAGGTGCTTTCACTTTTTAAAAAATGAGGAAAAAACCAATGTTGTCAGTATCAATAAATCAGCAACCAGGGAGAGTCACTTCCTATCAAGGTTTCAAAAGTGCTTCATGGTTTTCCGATCTGCTGTCTGTACTAATCATCTCTGATGTTTCACATAAGCATGGTACATGATGCCAGCTTTTAAAAACAGCTCTTCATTTCTTTCCTGAAAGACAGAAAGAAAGAAAACCTGGATTATTTATTCATAATTGCATAACGTTCTGTTGTACACATATGTGGAGAGGATCTATCAGAGATCAATTAGAGGCAGGCACAACACACTGGTAGGGTGGCAGTTTAGAAACAGATTGAGAAAATATATTACTGTATTTTCTATCTAGATATGTGAGAAAATAAAATAGGCACACTTTGGTAATGATGCCAATAACACAATAACTCATATTTAATCTGCTTAGATTCATTGATGGCATAAATTGAGAAGTAAATTACATGTTAGGGACCCACTATGCCTTCTAGGAGTAAAATAGTGGGAAAAGGAAAATGATGCTCCAAAAATTCAACTTTATTCCTTTATCTGCTATTTGAGCAGTCACCAATGGGTGTGATTTGAGTGAGGAAGAGAATTACTATTAGTCTACCTTTCCTGAGCACTCCCCAAATCACTAGAAACTATTCTTTCATTTTACTAGCTGCTATGACTTTTGTATACTATAATTATTATTTATTATTTACAGCTCAAAATGGCTGTTTGAACTTTGTCCGGGACTCCTCAGCATTCTCCCTAATTTTTAGGACTGGGTGGGGTTTTACATGTTGCAATCAAACAGGTTCCACAACAGCCATTTCCCCCCTGTTGTGGTCAGCATTACTGTCCTCAAACATTCACAATCGGATTGGTTTTTTGTGCTGATTCACCAGTGCTTTGTGCCTTCCATTTCTGTTACCATCTACTGTTTCATTGAGTGAGGCAGGTTGCAGGGTAACTTAATTAACTGATGATATTTGGTGTTCTTCTTGAAGTGCAGCTGCCAAAGTCCGTGTTTCTGTGGCAGCTCACCAGGCAGGCTGCCTCCAAATTGTGGACCCCAGTGCTTCCAGGGTCCATGGTCTGAGGAAGCCCATCAGCAGACTGTCCCAGAGTCAGAGCTCTATATGCTTTGGTGGAGAATTTCAAAATTTTCATACTGAATTAGAATAAAGCCACATTTCAAAATACAGGTCTGTCTCATCTTACGTGGGGGTTCCGTTCCGTGGTTAGCGCGTAAAGCGAAAACCTCATATAGCCAAAACCCCATTGACTTCAATGGTGGACGAAATCGCCCGCACTACAGGTATAGTATTAAAACTGTTGTTTTTCTCTTTTTTTTGTTTTGCTTTTGCCGACCACGTAAAGTTGAAATCACGCATGTTAAATGCGCATAAGATGTGACAGACCCGTATTGAAATCCTTCACAAAACGTAATTACCCCTCTCCACACAGATCTAGTAAATCGTTTAAAGTGAGTGTAAAAAAGGTATAAAATGCCAACAAATTAGAATAGTAGCATTTTACATCCACTCTCTCTTTATGTAAATGACCTGTGCAGGGTAATGGAGAATTAGGCCCCTTGTCTATGCATGAGGTGGTCTTTACAAGTCAACAGGAAGTCTGGCTGCATAGTGTCCTACAGGATATGTGGCAACTTTAAACTTCCTGCCTAAGTTTGATCCTTCATTGCTAAAGTTATATTCATTTTGCATATCCACTGAATTTAAGCTACACAATTTTAACACAAACCTAGACCCACTCCATTTGTAACTTACTTATGTCACCACTCAGTTTGTCCCAGAGACTTATATATTAATCGCGCCTATTCACTCCAGGCTGCTTTTGCCTCAATTTTGTCCTGTGTAATTAAATACATACACAGAGCTGGCTCCTCAGCTGACGCACCTGGGTGTGTTTCCGTTGACTTCAATGGAGCTAAGTCCATTTTTAGCATCTGAAGATCTGTCCCATTAAGAACAGTTGTTCTTCAGTGCTCTGTACTGTTTATGCTTCTCCTTCCTGGGTTAATTTTATGTATCATTATTGGGGGCAAGGGTGTAGGAACAATTTGTACAGTGCGGGTGCTGAAAGCCATTGAACCAAACTGTAAACCCTCTCAAGCTACGGGGTGCAGCAGCATCCCGCGCACCTCTAGTTCCAGCACCTATGATTGGGGGAGAAAAAGAAATTTGTAAAAGTTCAATTAAATATTAATTTTTAAAACACCCAATAGATTTTTAGCATGTTTTAGTCAACGTTCAGATATCACAGTGATGAGTGCGGTAGACAGAAGTCCAGACATAGTTTAGTGTAACAAATATAATTTCTTACAAATATTGCTTTCCTAAAGAGCGTAAAGTCATTTATACTAATGAAAATGAAGAGCTACTTCACAAGGGCAAAACTGGTCTGGGAAAAGAATCAGGCCCATTGGATGAAGATATGAGAAACACAACCTATGAACATTTTAAAACAATGCACTGTAACTTCCATGTAAATGATGCATATATAGAGTGCAGTTTTGTGCAACTAGGACCTGATCCTAATTCGGGGGGGGGTTTGCCAGTGACTGCAATCAGGGAAGTATCAGACCCTTAGACCATAGCTATTCTGTTTACTTTCCACTTTTAGGACCCAAAGTATAATTTACTTGTTCACATATGTAACAACAAGGATGTCACAACATTTGGAACATGTAATTGCATAAGAAACAACAGTGTGCAGGAGTCATGTGGTAAGACAGTGTTTTCAATGAGGACACAATGTGTGGTTACACAAATAACCAGAATCAAATTAAGTCCACCACACTTGAGGCACAAGACATGAATTAAATATGTAGCTGCTCCAGCATGTCATAATTTTTCACTTCTTAAAAGAAGTGTTGAACCTGATGAGGAACAGCTTGCATTGTTTCCCACTGATTTAATTTGTACATTCTGTAATTTACTAGGCTGCAGTAAAAACAGTCATTTTGTGAGGCTATCATAAACTCATTAGATGCGTACTGAGAAAGCTTAATGGCTTACAACCCACAGCTTCGTGCATCCATTTTTACAGAGATCCTTTCCCAACAAGCCTGCTGCATGGTGCACCATGCTGCTGCCAGTACAGTAGTTTTCATACAGGCCCCAGAAAATTAGAGGTATTTGTGAATAACAAGATTAAAGACAGAGCCAACATTTCAGGAGTACTTGGAGTACTGCTGGGACAGGAAAAATCTCTTGTATTGTTAACCATGGCAAGAATGGTTAGCTGCTAAGTACTGTAGGGCACAACTAATCAAAAGCTCAAATATCCCACACAAAGGAATAAAACTAATTACTCTCCCTGACCTACTATTGTTTCCTCCCTCAGCCTTCTCTGGACTAATAAAAGGTTTAATTTTAAATTGTGCAAAGAAAATGTCAGTATTAGAAAGAAGTACAGCATGCAATTGCTCTGAGCGGCATCAGGTAAACTACATCATGGTTTTGAACGTAACGGGCGAGAGGAGAGTGAAGTGCAAACAAACTCCCGTTTCCTCTCTTTCCCTCCTTCTCTCTCTATTATCCTGTAACACTATAGGATACAACATAAAATGAAAACTTTACAAAATATGCAGAGCAGATTCTGCTTACAATTCATTGAACTTTGAGGCAGGTCGTTTTTGAATATCAAGCAGGTTGATGTAATGAGCCAGACCCTCAGCTGGTATACATCGGCACAGCTCCATTGACTTCAGTGGAGCCACTCTGAATTGACAGCTGATGATGATCGGATCCCATGCCTCTCTTCATCATGCCCTGATAGAGCTCAGCCATGCAAGGTGCTGAGAACTCTGGCCTGGATCCAGAAAAGCCCTTGCGTATTCCAACTCAAGTCAGTGGGACTACTCACGTGCTTCAAGTTATGCATGTGCTTTGCTAGATTGGGGCCAGAGTTCTCAGTTCCATGCAGGATTGCTCCCATGACCATAGTGGGTAAGCTGAAGGATGTTTGTTGAGAATAAGTGAATGATTACTACAATGCCAGCTGTCTTGCCTCATCTCCTTCACACGCTCCAGTTGATCATAAAAGAATGTCTCACTATGGGTATATAACTTTAGGAATATCTCCCTGGTGTGGATGATCATCATAAAATCCAACATGTCACTCATCCCTTGTATGTTCCCAGAGGGATATCTCCTAATAATGGGTATAGCGTGTGCATAACATTTTATAATTAAGTTATTGTTCCCTGACGTGATAGTTTCCTAGCTGATTGTTGTGTGATAGTTTGATTATTATGAACAGCTGACCACAGAAACTAGGAGAGTGGGCTAAAAGAATAACACTTCTTACCTTCCTGGTTGTGGTGCAGTATTGTAAGTGAACTGGGTCGATGACACACAGCATGACCTTGCGCAAGCCCCATAAATCAAAATTTTCAAACATGAGTGACTAACTTAGGCATCTAAGTGCATATTTACACACCTAAAAAGTGGACTGGTTTTCAGAGATGCTAAGAGCCTGCAATTCCCACTGAAGTCAAGCTGGAGTTGTAGGTGATAAGCACCCACGAAGGTTGTTACTCATGTCTTTATCAAAAGACACAGCACGTTTTTGATGTTATTCTCTGAAGAACTGCCTCCAAAATATGGTGCTTCTGAGAACTATGTTAGCTTTGAAACTGCTGGGACTACATAGTCATTTTTGTTAGAACCATGACCTTCCAGAGGTGATTAATATTCTTCATCTGCAACTGAAAAATAAATGGGTACTATATTAGTGTTTTAGCTGGGAGAATTGACTGCTACTGAGAAAAATGAATACTTGCCCATTTTTAGTCATAACAGATCACATTTCTTAATATGGCTTGACGGATATGTAATCCATTATTGATTTATTTCTGTGACAGTATTTCCTATGAACTGCTGTGAAAATATTCTCCGTAAAGTAAGGAACAACCTCTTAATTGCCCCATCCAAGGATGGGGATTTTCAAAAGCACTTAATATCTTAAGGAACACAAGTCCCCATTGAAAGTTACATATGCGCTTAAGTGCTTTTCTGAGTTGGGCCTAGACATGATTAAAATTTAAAAGGATCTTTTGTCAAAATCCTAGAATGTAATTGGCATTCTTTTAAAACCTTTCCTTGATACTGTGGAACTATCTGCCTCAGCTAATGTAGAGGGATGTTCATTTGGTTGGTATCAAAGTTTTTGGCCTGGCGTAGCACTTTAACTAATAAACAAAATTGGTCCACCCCAAACAAGTAAAGACTTTCTAAAAGGTGTGGGTGCTTTGGGCCTGATGCAGAAATTACTGAGTGAGGCACTTTGGCCTGTGTTATGCAGGGGATCAGATTAGATGATACATATAATGGTCTCCTCTGGCCTTAAACTCTGTGAATCTATTAAAAATCTTTACGCCTTCTCTAGCCACTCCATTTTGTGTGTCTCAGGATGTTTAATGAAATAAAATGTGTGTGACTGTGTGCCTTAGTTCTTATAAATAAAGTAAATGCAATTTAAGAACTTACACACAGATTTTACCGGTGCCAGAAGGGGCATTTTGCCATCTACAACTAATCCTTCATGTTAAAATGCATTTGACCATACTCTGACCCAGGAAAATCTTTGACTAGTCTTTATGCGTGCTATTATCGGGCACACCATGTGCAGCATATTTCAGCAACTATTTCACACAAAAAAGTGAATTGCAGACACATAAAATTTTTGTGAACTGGACTGTAAAATGTCTGAGGCAGTACTCTCTATCTAACTTGACAGCTGGTATCTGATCTGAAAATAGCGTATTTTCCCTCGAATACTAGTTATCCTGTCACTTTGCATTGCATAAATATAAACAAATATATGGATGAGAAAAAATAACAGGAAAAAAAAAAAAGAAAATCCACCTCTAAAAATTCCCGAATACAGGAACTGTTGTGTCAGAATGACATTATGGTGCCTAGAGTCAGGAATCCATGATCTGTTGCAAAATGTGTCTGCAGTGATAGATGAACTTCTATGCCAATGACCCCAAGAGGTTAAAAGAACATACTGGTCCCAATTCTGAAGCCTTCATTCATGCAAAATTCTCTTTAGAAGACATTTTGTTTGAGTAAAGACTTCAGGATTGAACTCAATGTGAGCATTCTGAGAAGAAAAAATAGATGTACTGTAGTATTCTAAATACAAAATATAAGGAGCTGGAATAATAAACCTGAAAAACCAAGGCTGTTGAGGTTAAAAATCTATGTCTGGAGCGTTAAAAGTGTTTAGCCACTGATTTTCCCAGGCTGTGACAACAGGGCTTGTAATAGTTTTGAAATGTCACCCTAGGATGGTACAAGCTGCACTGACACTTCTATTTTAATTTTGTTTATTGAAGTCAGGAGGGACACTCTTTCCATGGCACCTGTCAGTTACAGCAGTAGAGCTCCAAGTGAGATTATATGGTAGATTTTAACTTCTACATGTAGAGGTGCTTTCCAAAGTAGTATTTTCTTGTAAGCGATCACAGGTAGTCCATCTCTTTGAATTACAGTGGTAAGATGGAGGGTGGATGACAGGCTGAATTAATACAGTGCTCACCAATAATTTGTGTAGAGTAGGAGGTTGTCAGAAAGATACCACTGGTGGGATAGAAAATGCTTGGTGGAGTTGTTCTGAACTGACAAGTAATAGGTAGTTTTCTTAGATATCTCTCTTAGTTGGGTGCAGTGAGATGGAGACCAGCCTCAAAGGGAATTTGATTTGGATCATCATAATTAGTAATGCTGTTGTGCTGTCAAGATAGCCTTCATGTAAATCATGGGCAGCAAACCGGTTATTACATTTTTTTCAATTTGTTTCCAGCAGCTTTTCTTCATAATTATACAAAGGATGAATCCTGAATGCAAGGGTAAAGGCAATGCTATTTCTGGTATGTTTAGGTTACAAAATGTTTGTTTGAATTATAATGTACGGATGTACCTATTTGTTTGCTGGGAAAAGAGGTGATTAAATAATGTTCTTGGGGATAGTTAGAATATGGGATTTTATTGTTCAAGAAAAGCTGTTGTTTGAAAAATAGCTCCAGTCATAGGTGCTGAAACTAGGGGAGTAGGGGGGTGCTGGCTTGAAGTTGTTTCCAATGGCTCTCAGCACAACCACTATAAATATTGTTCCAGCACCCTTGGCTCCAGTGGAAAGTGGGGGGGGCAGAATGTGAAAACATCCTCCTGGCTCCTGAATTGCACACTCCCTTGCATTCCTTGTGCACCTAACACCCCTGTCAGCCACCCAATGATCAAGTTTGCCAGTATCTCCCTGTGTAAAACCTACCCCTTTTGTATTGTTTTCACAATCTGATGGTAGACACTTTATCTGTGCAACCCCCTACACACACAGCTCCCTTCCTCTCCTTATGCAGCATTCATCCACCGTCATTCATATCCCTTTGAACAACATGCTTCTTCTAAGAAGCCTTGTCAGTGATCATCCAAAACTGAGAGAGGAGATGAAGGTGATAATCAAAATACCCACACAAAGAAACAGACAAGAAAACCCTCAACACTGCTTCAGGACTGGACTGTTAGCTGGTGCTTTGTGTATCTGAACTGTATTGTGTGTTTCTATAGTAATTTCCATACTCCTTGGGTCCAGGGTTCATATTTTCTTCATGTTGTTTGCAAAGTGCCATATATACTGAAAGCCTACAGCAAATACTGTTGTTGTTATTTCTGTGGCTTTGTTACAAGCAAACACTGTCACACGGAGAAATGGAATCCTGCCTCCTCTTACACTGCAAACCCTGCTCGCCAGTGGTCCCATCTGTATTCTGCCTCTTATCTTCTCCCAGTCTTCCTTGATACCCACAGACCTTATTCTGCCAACTCTACTGATAGCTGAGGATAGATCAATTGGTTTCAATGGGACTATTCTCAGGTCAAGATCTTATTTGTATGTGTCTGGCTGAATAAAGTGGGCCCAACATTTCCAGCTTCTTGCAGGTGTCCTTGCTGCTGATGCATACCCTTGAACAGGTTTTGCAAAGCATGTCAATCACAGCTTCAGGGTATACTTAGGGAGAGGCAAATTAACTACAAAGCACTAGTCATACAAAGCATACCAGCAGGCAGCAAAGCTCCCAAGAATCCTGAGGGTATCAGGGAACTACAACAGTCAAAGGAGCTGTCCAGATACAATGGGATATTGGTCTTCCCTTTCTGAAAGATCTTGGGAAAGGGGAGGGAAGAAGCAGAGTTTAAACATCCCATTTGCAGGCGAGGATTCAGGACAATGTCTTACTTGTTAGGATGTTCTTGAAAATACACTCATACAGGCCATATATAGTCAACTTCAAAAACATTTATCACACACAAATATTTGCCACCTGAATTTTCAGATTACGTGTACCATGCCCAATTCTTATTCTTCAAGATTGTAAAGGACCAGAATCTGAATTGAAATCTGAATTAGGCTGCCAAAAATCTAGGGAAACTGACATGGTAGGATTTATTTATTTTTCAGTTTATGTATGTATTTATTTACTTGTATCCCTTCTTACTATGCACATCATCTCCAACAGATATTTTGTTGAACAGAACATTGATAGTTAAATTGGTCATTGAATTTGTCCTGCCTTTTAATTTGTTTTTAAATAGTGCATAGAAATTGTATTTTTAACAAAAGTAAAATGCATAAAAATATATCAAAATATCCAGTAACAATTTATTTTAGAGAACCTAAAAAGCATGTAACTACTCTCTAATTACCAGCCTTTGAGGCATTTACAGCTAAATTAAAATCATCAGTAGTAGTTAAGTGTGTTTGCTTTGATTAGGTCCCCAGTTTATGAGATTTTAGGCAGAAGTAAACTTTATAATATTGATAATAGTGAATTTTATGTTAAATTGATGTCACCTTTGTTATTTGATACAGTAAATAGGGTTTCGAGTTTTTTGCATAGTTAGTGACATTTAGGAAAAGTAATAAAAAAATCCGACAATCTTTAATGCAGTCCCTGACACAATGAGCTTACAATCTAACCAGACAAACCAGACAAAATGTGGGATAAAGAAAATATCATTATTTCCATTCCACAGGCTGCAATCCAGCAAAGCCTGGAAGTGCATTCTGAACTTTTAAGCACAGGAATAGTTCCATTGATTTTAGGCTAAGTGCCTCTATTGTGGAAAAATGCTAAATACAATAGAATCAGGGGTAGGACTTGGCATTCCAATTAGGGTGACCAGACGGCAAATGTGAAAAACTGGGACGGGGGTGGGGAGTAATAGGAGCCTATATAAGAAAAAGACCCAAAAATTGGGACTGTCCCTATAAAATCGGGACATCTGGTCACTCTAATTCCAATACATACGAACTGTTGTTAAAATGGACAACCTTAATTCTAACTTGAAGACGAGCTCTGTGTAGCTCGAAAGCCTGTCTCTCTTACCAACAGAAGTTGGTCCCATAAAAGATATTACCTCACCCATCTTGTCTCTCTAATATCCCGGGACCAACACGGCTACAACACTGCATACAACCTTAATTCTGACTGGCAATGGAGTTAGTATAAAACTCCTCCTTCACTTACTCTCCAATCCACAGACTTGTTTAGCTTAAAAAATTGCAACATAACAAAACACGAGGTGAAATCATAGCCCCAGCTGAAATCAGAGAAAATCTTCCCATTGACTTCAATGCAGCCAGGAATTCACCCATAGAATGTTTTGAGTTTTAAAAAAAAAACATGAAAGTCATAAAATCAATGACTCCCATGACTTCTGTGAGAAATTTCATCTGTATTGATGATAAATTGATCCTATGAATTAGAGAAATTGATGATATGAATTGTCTCCAGTGCAAGCCCCAAGATTCAAATAGCCCTAGATCCTTAATAACATCAGGATCAGAGTCTGAATTTAACCCTGAAGCTGATCTTTACTCTGAATGAGATGTTGCATCTCAGTGGACCTTATCTTGCCCAGTCATATAAAAATAAAAATGATTGAAAATTATGTGATAATTAATTACAATAGACACCACTTATATGTCAATTCTTTCATACCTCTGGATAATTGCACTGATTTGTGTGCTACATTGTACCTGCAACTCCAGGTGGAAATTTCATGTGATGCATGTTCCATTCCACTTTCTTGATGCATCATTGTTTGCAGAAATACATGTGTACCGTATGTAGTCAGTAGTTACTGCACTTATTCTGGTGTTAGAATCTTCTTACTTACATCTGTCATAAAAACCTGGCTATCATGCAAAACCAGTAGGTAAACTGTAGGTATTGGATTAATAAAGTCAGGGTCCAGGATCTCTTATTCCAAATTAGTGTCAAGGATCAGTGATTCTTCCTTTAAATTAGAATTCATTTACTTAATGTACTGCAGCAAAACTACAGTAGCTTTTTGGCAAATGTTTATAGGACAAAGTCATTAAGCGAAATCTTTTTTTCTGTAAAACGATAATCTAAATTAAACAGACCTCATCCCACACTGACCTTCTTTACCTCTGCTCCATCCAGCTCTTCCAGCAGCCTGTAGTATCCCTAGCTCATTCGTGACTCTCTCTCTATATATATATATTGTCCATTGATTAGTTACATGCTTGCTAATGTGAACTGATAAAAATTCAAAGTGCCTTAGGATGATATCAGAAGAGGTTGAACTAATTCCAGTGACTGAGACCTTGACATTCAAAAGTATCAGAAAATGAGATGGGAGAAACTTCTCCTTCCATTGTTTTGGGTAAGAAACTCACTTAGCTACCTTCCTTATCATTCTATTCTGAGCTTTATTGATTTTTTTTTTAATGTGGCAGGGTGACACGTGTTCAGGTGGGTCAGTGAAAGAGACAGTTTAATACCAGTGGCTAATCCACCTTTTGCACAGAACAAGAATCACTGATGCCACTCTGAGAACATGACAAACCATTCAGAACAAAATAATGTATTCAATAACTATCCTTAAGTAAACAATAGAGAAAAACTAGATATACAGTTTTAACACTTCTAAATTACAAGGTTCCTTGGAACCTGTTTGCTGAGTTGAGAAAAAAGATGGTTCAGAGGTTAGGGTACTAGTTTACAACTCTGGCAGCCTAGATTCAAGCCTGTATGCTATCCCAAACTTCCTGGGTGACCTTGGGCAAGTCACTTGGGCCAGATTTTCAAAGGTATTTAGGCACCTAAAGGTACATATTGGCAGCTAGTGGGATTTACAAAAGTGTCTGAGCAGGTTAAGTGCTTTAGAAAATCCCAGTAGGTGCCTATCTGCATCTTCAGGCACCTAAATAACTTTGAAAATGTGGCCTGTGGGAGCATGTCTACACAGCCTTGCAGCAGTGAGCCTCCCAGCCTGGGTCAACAGACTTGGGGTTGTGGGGCTCATGCTAGTGCTCTAAAAATAGCTGTGTAGACAGCACTTTGAAGTTGTGACTTGGGCTGGAGTGAGGGGGTTGGAAGCCCATCCCTCTCCCTACCTCCTATTGGTGTCTGGAGGATAAATGCATTAAAAGATTGTGAGGGGTTCAGGCACTATGGCAATGGGGAGCTTAAAACTACATAGAAGTCATACCATGTTATGTATCATCTGTGGGAGTTTTCTTAAAACAAGGTTCCTGCCTGCACATCAGTGACATCAAAAATGTCCAGTCAAATTGCTCAGGGGCTGGACCTGTCTCCGTCTATCCAGCAAGAACAGTTGCACCAGCTCCTTTCAGACTTCCTTTATAATCATGTCTAATCCTTTTACTCTCAGCATAGCTCTGATCTGGTTTTGTTTCTTATCTCTTTGCAACTGCAGTGTGGTTCTGCTTCTCTTAAGATAGATCTACTTTAGTCTGGCTTCTCTCAGGGCAACTTTCATCTGCTGTAATTCATCACAGAACCGCTACTCAATGTAAACCTAGCTTATGGATAAAAGCTACCCTTCTTACATGCTGCTACCCATCTTACATGCTGGAACAATGTAAACCTAGCATATGATCAAATCTCTACTAGTTGTCAGTGTTTTGAAGGACTCCATCTTCTTGCAGCTCATGCTACATTGCAGTGATCTGTTTGAGTAACAACAAATTGTCCACAGACACAAACTACAAAGCACATACAAAAGGAACCTGTTCACAAATATTTTAATTAGAATTAACAATACTGCCCCTTAAGAAAACAGCAACTGCTTCAGTTTTTGTGAGGAATGTGGTGGGCAGGGGCAAGCCCATGTCTATTTGCTGGAATCTCCCATTACTCCCCCAGACATATACACTCTGAGGAAAGGGATGGGTTTAACAGCCTCTGTGGAAACTACTGTAGCCTGTGTTTGCAGTAACAGCTGTGGAGCACCGCACTATCCCATTGTGGCCTGAAATGAGGATTCCGTTCCTGTCTAGCTGCTGCAATGTCCCCCTTCCCCACATCACCGGTGCCAATCCCATTTGTTCAGACTTGATGCAGAGACCAAGATCTGGCTTTCGGTTGGGCTAGTATATTACAATCTTTGGGTGCAGAAATCTGCAAAGATGCTAAAATGCAAAATTTAAGATTGCTTCAGGGTGTTGTTTTATCTGGATTACCATCTGGCTTTAACTATCTTCTAGAGTTACCACCATAAGCTTACGCAAATAAATGCATGTAAGTGGTTTATGCAAAATCAGATGCCAAATCTCTGAGTTCACCGCTTTTTAAATCTTTGCATTGTGATATCTAAGAACAACTTTTCTTTCTCTTCTTCTGCATGAACAATATTACTTCTTGCAACTGATCTTAACAGATTTTTTTTTAAATTCAAAATACAACTCTTTGATAAAAATTAAATGACCATTACCTTCTTTGTATTCTCTTCATTTATAAGGATGGCAGGGTTCCATTTTTGCTGAGACTTTTACGTTTTATTAATTGCTCTAGGTGTCTCTTTTGGGGACCAGGTTTCCCATCGGTCTAAACCTATCAGACTATTTAGTCTATGAAAGACATTCTTACAAAATAGAATTTTCAGAGTATGTTCATTTGCCATATTAACTTTTTGGTAAAATGAACTGGTACTTATATGAGAAATACACCTCTCAGAATAGTATAAGTAAAACCATATCAAGATATTGGCTAGTTTTGATCTCACCTGCTGCATGACTCAGGCAGGATGAAAGAAGATGAAAAACAACTACATTAAAAACTGAAGGGGAACCAAAGCATTATCATCCAACCTCAAACTCTCTAAGTAAGCAGATGCTCCTTCCTGGGAACATTGTGTGGTAGATGGTCTGAAGGCTGATGGAGGAGGATATGGCCAGTTGAAGGGGCTTGGCTGGGTTACATATATCTACATAGTAGAGAAATCTATCAGTGGAACCATGGTATTAATGCTGGCTTTCTCAGTACTCACCTCTGAAGAGCCTGTTCCAGACCTTCTCTCAGACCGGTTGGTTGTAGGAATGTGATGAGAGGTTATAGCAGCTGGAGTGGAGAACAGAAGAATTTCACAGATGTCCTAAGGTTCATAGAATATCCCCACAGACCTTGAAACATCTATACGGTTGGTGTTGCCATATCTCCGCCCCATCCACAGTCTCATAAATCATGCTCCTTCGCCTGTTGAGATAATGCAGTTTCCCACATAACTTTTCATCTCCAATGGTTTATTTTATTTTTGAAAGTAAAAAGGTTTCTAAATATCATTTATCTTTGAAGGAGAGTCTTATCTCCAGAATGGCGCAGACATTTAGAGACTCGTGTGTTACTGGTAGAACTCAGTTTTCATTTCTTCTAAGTGTACTGTGCTTATCTACCTGTTCTTCCACACATTCTGAAATATAAACATCCTATTGTAATTCTTCCCTGATTCTTCTGTTTACCTCCTGCTGTATAGAAAGAGACCGCAGAGATGTGCAGTTTTATTTCCATAACATATTTGGCAGAGAAAACAGTATGAGGTTGGCAGAGGTCAGTGACAAATACCAATTTTAGAAGAAAGAGCACAGGAGCATATAACTTACATACAGTTTTTCCTCTCCGGTGCTCTAATGAAGAGGCCATTTAGGTCCATTATTTTAGTTATTAAGATGAAATAATTTAAGAGTTGAAGTCAGATCATTCTAATTTCAGGTGAAAAGCATAGGAGTGTTTATGAAACCTTTAGCAGTTCTGAACACAGCTGATCCTTTACCAGGTCAGATAATTAAGGATCATTGTGGACAGGCTCCTCAACATCATTAAAGAGATAATTTACACTAGAAAGTGTGTGCACCAAGTGAAAGGGTTGCAAGAAGAAAGAGATGCTAGTCATCCTTCTGTTTTACACACAAATGAAACAGCTTGGGAAAGAGGATCTGAATGCAAAACAAAATAATTGATTACCAAATTGCTTTGTAAAGTTTGTAAAGTAATATCTACAGAAACTTCACCCTTACTACAAGAGCAGTGCTTCCAAAAGAGTATCACTGGTTTCTGATGAATCCTGCTAGTGCCAGTAGGACTGCAGAGCTGTGCCTAATGTATTATAATGAATGCCTGTGAATCTAAGTAACTAAAAATACTGGGGTCAGGTAATACTTACCCTCCTTCCCCCAGTAATAATACTGACTTGGCCCATGGGTTGTAGATTGTAAAAATTATATGTGATATGTCAGAAAAAGAGAGGCTGGATTAATTCCCAGAACATTTTTTGGAAGGTTATTCTTTCAGACATACCTTTCAGCCCTACTTTTCACCCCAATTGCAATGGTCCACTGCAGGAGTTCATAATTTCTGGGGTGTGGGATTGACCAGCCATGCTTCCGCCTTCCCCCTGCTTCCTCTGTCCCACCCCTGTCCCTGAATGCTCTCGGTGCTGAGTTCTGCTGTGGAAGTTGGGCAGAGTTGGCTGCTCGTAACTGTTCCTAGTTGGCTATGGTTCCAGGAGCTGTTAAGGCAGCTAGAAAGTGCAGTAGTGTTCGGTTTTCCCAGGCCATATATCAGGAGATGTAGGGAATGGGTGGAGTGAAGCCAGAGGAATTCCCTCGATGCTGGATATGCCCGCTGTATGGCCCCTTTTCACCAGTGGAGAGTATGATTGCAACTGAGAATTGGACCCTCTTTGCTTAGCATTCTTGGAACACATATATTCATACTCTGCTGACACACTGCATAAACAATCACTAAAAATACTTAAGCACTAACATACAATACAGCCACTGAAACAAAAGTTTACACAAGTCATGCAGTGCTACTGAAGGGGTGAGTGGATTGGCTCCACCCCACTATCTAGCACCAGCTGCCATGTCTGACACCCCTTTGTTCTTTTTGTTGTTTCACATAATATGAAATAAAAGTCATCTAGACTTAGAAATACAAGTTTTCTCCTTTGCTACCCAATGATAGTGCGATAATTAATCAAATTATACTATACTTGTTATGCTACATTGTAGCCTTTTGGGGGGGATAGAATGGTGTTACTTACAAAGTAAGAAATGAAGAGTTAAAATCCCTCCCTAGGAAATGCATAGAAAACAGAAAAAACATCAGTGGATAGTTTTAGGGTTTGAGGTTTTTTTATTTGTTTTACATTACAAGAATTTACATATTGTGTAAGGGAAAGATCTGATCAAACCCTCAGTTTTCAAAATCACAAGAGGAAATAGGAGCATGTGTAATCCTAAACCAGAGAGCTTTCTGTGGGATGAATCATTATTTTTTTTCCTCTCATGCGTAGGTAAAGAAAAAAAAATCCAGAAACATTAACAACAAAAGACAGCGTCTGGAAAAAATGCTGGCTATTAGGGAAGATATGCATGATTTTATAGAAGCTATTGGATGAAAAGCAGAGAAAGTTTGTATAACTTAGAGAGAGAAATTTGAGTTAGGATCTCTAAAAACTAAATAAAATAGCCATGTAAAATCTGAAGCAGAATGAGAGGCAGAAGGACCTGCAATGGTTTCCTGAAGCTCTTTCTCACTTTCACATGGCTTAATATCTTGCAGAATGTTATCCAGGGTATTTCCACATGAGAGCAAAAGAAATAATAATCAATGGGGGGAAATGGCAAGATAAAATGCATAAGGCAGAAAATTGCTTAAAAAGTCCCCCAGAAAGTAATTTGTTTAACATCAAATGACATTTTCAATCTATATTTTAATTCGTTTTTCTTCTACATCTCAGGCAGTTGGGATGAGGATTTTGAAGCTTGCACATACATTTTAAAAATCAACCAAATATTTCTTTTAGGTAAAATTATCCCAAGTGCAGAGGGTCATCACAAGGGTCTTTGTATCATTTTTGCCCATGTCTGCCACTAATGTGGGGATATTTTGGGAATTCTGCACTGGGGTAAAATTTCACCGTGGGTGGCCATATACCAGGGGAAAGGGTAGCAAAGCCCCTGCCCAGATTCTAAATGTCCAAGCAACCTGATGGTTCCTGGGATCTGAATTATCTTCAACTGCATTTGGTCTCACACTTTCTATTACACATTGATCCCAAGTCATTACCAGGGTGACAGTTGTTGAACCTAATAGTGCTACACCAGTTTATACCAGCTGAGAATGTGGCCTATAGCATTTTAGAGTTCCTACCCATTCTTAGTTAAGAAATGCTTTTTTCAACAATGTTCAGAATGAGGTTGCACATGACAGCAGCATTTGGACATCTAATTAATCTTTAAATTAAGGTACAAGTACTATCTCAATATATCAACATTTTGTGGCACAAGAGACATCAGATATAATTAAAAGATGGGCGGTATCTAAAAATTAGGGGCAGGGAGTAACTTTAATTATTGATGAAACATTCTCTTGAAAGATGTAAAATTCTATTATAAGCTCTTCTTACTTGATTGCAGCTTCTCAGCTTTTTGTCACATACCCACCCATAAGCAGATGTATTCTGCAATTAGCTAGTGCTGGTCTAGATCAACAGATCAAACTGTCCCTCAGCGTAGTGGTTGTCAGTGTGGAGTGGAATCCTGAGGCTCACTTGCTATATAGCACAACACATTCTCCCTTTGTGAAGGAGCATCACTTTAGGTGGGACTGAGCGGAGAAATCACTCCAATGCTATGTCAGCATTTCAGAAGAAGTATCGAAGGGAAGGAATCAGTCTGTCGTATCAATAGTATAGAGTGGAGAGTCCTATTGCAAATTTATTTTATCATTTTGATGGAGGAAAATCTCCCCCACTCTCTATTTAGGCGTGGCAAAATTTGATTTTTTTCAATAGTTTTGACTGATAATGTTGATGATTATTTTTAAAAATGTCTATCAATTTAAATTTTCACAGTCATGGGAAATTATGGGAGGGTTAGACAATGGAGGAGGTCAGACTTAATGACAGTAGACATTGAGATTCAAAAACATAAAGCTTTATAACCATCAAAACACACATTGTCAAGATCACATGTCAAGACATGCAAAGTAAATATCCTTAAATCAAACTGTGAGTTCTCAAGCATCATGTTTCTTACTTTGCCTATTTCTAAATTTCTATTATCAATGTAAATATTTTTTCATTGGTTTGTGTGTGTACGGTGAAACTGACATTTACCGATAAAAATGTAATCTTGCTAAGCCTGTCTATATTAACTACATATATATAAACATGTATATTTTTCCAATTTGTACCTGCATTCTGAGAATGGGTCATCCTTTAAACACTTCTGGGGATTCTGGCTTATTCTGTATCCTAATTTGAGAGTTGTAGTCCCGTACTCTTCTAATGGCATTTCATGAGACACACAGCACAATGACAGAGCTGTTCCAACTGTATTCTTAAACTGACAACCAGTGTTGAAAAAGGGAGGTTGAAAGAGAGTCAACACATTTCCTTGCAGCTAGATAATCCTTGGTAAATCTCCTATAGTTTATTCTATAGGATACTGATCCAATTTACAACATGTACACTCACAAGCTTATGGAGCTTACAGAATTTCTCTGTATTTTCAATTTGCACCTTGAAAGCAAGGTGCAAAGCTCTAATTTCTGACTCTGTATTTAAGCTTCTTTCTGATTATTCATGTGTTAGTGAAATTCTCCTTTGGTCCACAAAACCAGCAAAAGATCCTCCTCCCTGTTTAAAACCCGCAGGGGCACTACCCGTGCAGCGGTCATGTGAGGCTGCCTGGACACCCCTACACACTGTGGAAGGGGTCCCACACCAGGTGGAGGTGGTCCAAGGATCTACATTTACATGTGTAATCAATGGGAATTAGATGTAATTAATGGTAATGAAAATTAATGGGACTTTAGTGCTCAACCGCAACAGAGAACCCTGGAAAACTCATCCATGATACCAATGTATAAAAAAAAAGAAAGTAGAAACATCCTATTAGGTACCAACCCAAAAGTGTAACTGCTAATCCTAGTAAAATAATGTAACAAATATCAAGGGAAAATAAAAATAATGAAACATTGAAAGGACATTAGAAGCTCAATCAATAGGCAGAATGCATTTCTAAAATATACATCTTGCTGGATGTATGATTTTATTTTTTGAACAGAATTACAAAGTGAATGGACCAGTGGAATGGGGAGATACAATGTACCTGGATTTTAGAAAAGCATTTGATAGAGACTCAAAAATATTAAATGAAAATGTTATTTGGATTGGTTGGGAGAGGAAATCTGTCATAAAGGCTGAAAAGTGGCCAAAAGACCATAAATAAAGAGTAATGTTAAATGGCAATGTTTTGAATTAGGGAAAGCCTAGTGGGGAATCACAGGGAGTGGTGTTAGCCTGAGGTTATTTACCATCTTTGTATATGACTGAGAACAAACCACTCATGAAATTCACATATGAAAATGTAATTGTGAGAAGTGTGAACACCTGTGAGGACAGAAAGATAGTACAAAAGGACCTAGCAAAATTAGAAGCGTGGGTAGAAGGATAAAAAACACATGAAATTAAATTGGGCAAAATACATGCTGATATATTTTGAGGGAAATAATCCAAAGCATAGAATCATAGAATATCAGGGTTAGAAGGGACCTCAGGAGGTCATCTAATCCAACCCCCTGCTCAAAACAGAACCAATCCCCGACTAAATCATCCCAGTCAGGGCTTTGTCAAGCTTGACCTTAAAAACCTCTAAGGAAGGAGATTCCACCACCTCCCTAGGTAACCCATTCCAGTGCTTCACCACGCTCCCAGTGAAAAAGTTTTTCCTGATATCCAACCTAAACCTCTCCCACTGCAACTTGAGACCATTACTCCTTGTTCTGTCATCTGGTACCACTGAGAACAGTCTAGATCTATCCTCTTTGGAACCTCCTTTCAGGTAGTTGAAAGCAGCTATCAAATCCCCCCTCATTCTTCTCTTCTGCAGACTAAACAATCCCAGTTCCCTCAGCCTCTCCTCATAAGTCAGGTGCTCCAGCCCCCTAATCATTTTTGTTGCCCTCTGCTGGACTCTTTCCAATTTTTCCACATCCTTCTTGTAGTGTGGGGCCCAAAACTGGACACAGTATCCAGATGAGGCCTCTCCAATGCCGAATAGAGGGGAATGATCACGTCCCTCGATCTGCTGGCAATGCCCCTACTTATACAGCCCAAAATGCCATTAGCCTTCTTGGCAACGAGGGCACACTATCGACTCATATCCAGCTTCTCATCCACTGTAACCCCTACGTCTTTTTCTGCAGAACTCCTGCCTAGCCATTCAGTCCCTAGTCTGTAGCAGTGCATGGGATTCTTCTGTCCTAAGTGCGGGACACTGCACTTGTCCTTGATGAGGGAAGGAAATCTGGGAAGAAATAATGGGGAAAGAAACCTATAGGAGTGACCTATGGACAGCAGATTATTCATGAATTTGCAATGTGAGACAAAAAAAAAAAAAAACAAAGAAAAAAAAAAGAAAAGAAAAGACCAGTGCAATTTTGGGCTGCATGCACAAAAGTATCATGTTGTAGAGAAAGGAGGTACTGTATCTATTTCTCTATAGTTCTTGTGTCATTCGACTTAGAATATTACATACAATTTTAGGCAGCAAGAATGACAGATGTTGAGAAACTGGAGGGAGCTTTAGAGAACAGCAACAAAAATTATCAGTGGGCTGGGGGATGGAATTACTCAGAAGAATTAACATATTTAAGGATCACTGACATTTTGAAATCTCTTCAGTTTCAAAAAAAGAATTTAAAGTAGCTTCAGGTAATATAATGCCTGTCCCTAAGTCCTCCCTGCCAAATACAATGTTTTTCTCTAATATCTTTCAGTTATAGTAACCACAGTTTATTTGTAGCAATAGTAAAAAAAAAAAAAAAAAATCAGACAGACCTGTGATTTTTTTTAAAATTGATGCTGTCTCTTTACATATGTGTAACTCAGCTAAGCCATACCTATGAGTGGAGATGAAACTACAGATATATGCACTAAAATCCTAAGGGGGGCAGGGAAGAAATTATTTAATGACAAGAAGGCATAATTAAAAATAATGGCATGAAATTAAGAAAAGAACATTTCATCTGAATATAAGGAAAGATTCTAATGCTTTGCATGGTGACATGTTTCAGAGTGGTAGCCATGTTAGTCTGTATCATCAAAAAAAAAAACGAGGAGTCTTTGTGGCACCACAGAGACTAACAAATTTATTTGGGCATAAGCTTTCATGGGCTAAAACCCACTTCATCGGATGCGTGGAGTGGAAAATACAGAAACAGGTGAAAAGATGGGAGTTGCCTTACCAAGCGGGGGATCAGTGCTAAGGAGCCAATTCAATTAAGGTGGAAGTGGGCTATTCTCAACATTTGACAAGAAGGGGTGAATACAAATGGAGGAAAAATCACTTCTGTAGTGCTAATAAGGCCAATGTAATCAAGGTGGCCCATTTCAAATAGTTGACAAGAAGGTGTGAGTATGAGTAGCGAGAAATTAGTTTTTGTAGTGACCCATTAAGTGACCCATTCTAACACTAATGTGATCCATTAAAGTGTGGGACAGTCAGACAAGGGAAAAGGTGGAAGTTCTACTACCAGGGACTTTTAAAATTAGACTGAAGAAAATACTAAAATATATACTATAAGGAACAATCCTGTATTGGCAGGGAGGAGGACAGAATGATTTAGTAAGTCTTTTCCACTTGTAACTGCTATGATTTTTTTAAGCTCTGGTACTGTATGTACACCTGTACTTTGAAATAGATCTTCATAAAACCCTGATTTTCCCTCCCTCCCTCCCCTTCCCTCCCCCCGCCCGTACACACGTGTGCACACACACACACACAGAGTATATATGTGCATGCTTAGTATGTACAATGAAGATAAGATTTTCCAAGTCATCTAGGGTCTAAAATGTCTTTTTCCTATTAACAGTAATAAATGTTATGCATCTAAATCCAGATGGCTTAGAAAATTTCACACCATATATATCGTCCGAGAACAAAAAATGTTGCTAAATTTGAGTTAAAGTTGCTAGAGTGCATAAACTGTGAACCATGAGGAAATAAGAAGTTGTCATTATTCAATACCTCGTCTATTGTTCATTTATCAGTTCTCCTACTCAGCTTCAGCAACCTTACTTTCCTCACCCACAGTGCATCCCCATCCTGAATGCTGAATGTTTGAATAGTGTTTGAAGATGTTTATTGGTTACATGTTCATGTGTTTTATTATTAATACCTACATGGGTAGTGTTGCATTAATGAATTACTTTTCACGTAATGTATTTTTTTGTATTCATGTGTGTCAGGGAGGCATGCATTTAGATTGTGAATGGTGACTGTGGAATATGGTTTTCTGAAATGTTTAGGATGAAATTATGGAAATGGGTGATGGATGTTACTAATGGTTGTTCTAAATTTGGAACTAATTTTCATGTCGAAATTACTAAATTAAAATGTGCTTTCATGTGCTCTAGGATGATCAGAGTTATGGGGGGTTAGCAAAGGGTCTCTATGGCACTGCTGTCTCGGTACATTGAAAGTTACGACAACACATTAAGTTATGTCTACACTGCAAAAAAAGATGTGTTCTTAACTCAGATTAGCTAACTTGGGTTAAAATAACAGTGAAGACACAGAAACTCAGCAGCTGGAATTCACGCCTGTAGAGGAACTTGGGGGGAGGTGGAAAGGAAAGAACTTGAGCAGCTATCCCAAGTTAAAAGCCAAGTTGCTGTGTCTGCATTGCTAGTTGAACCCAACTTAGTTAACCTGAGTTAAGAATAAACCTTTTATTGCAGTGTAGACCTACACTAAGGAAGCCGTCCAAGCCCCCAGTGCCTTGGTGGAGGCACTGTGCTCCCACACCACTCTTCCTTCTCAGGTCTCTTCTGTTCCTGCTAAATACTTAATCACTTAATCACAATACCAAAGAACTGCTAACTCTCTCATGCCCCTCCCTGCAAACCTACTCATTCTTCCTGCCCCTTCATATACCACACTCACCCTTGTTCCTTACCTCCAAGAGTCCATCTCTTCCCTGGCTTTTCAGCCTGCCTTCTTGGCTCGCCAGAGTCTTGTGCTGAGCAGAGATGGTGGGGCAGGCTGGCAGTAGTGGAAAACAAAAGTAACTGACAGTTCTGAACAGTTTCATTGGCCAATCTTAGTGAACTTGGTTAGGTTATCCTTGATAAAAGGAATCACTTTTTTGTGTTCAATTGGTAGAGTTTAAAAGTGGCCTATATCTCAGATGCTATCAGGGTATTTGTGTCAAATTTGGGGTTTGTGGGGGACTGTGGCTGGCTAGCTTAGAGAAACACAGAACAAAACATAATCAAACTGAAAGAGAGAAGAAGGGGAAAAACTGAAAAAGGACAATTTCTAAATATTTCCCCTGAAAACATTACTAAAAAAAATCCCTACAAAATTGTATTGTCCTCTGGAGAGGTATTCTGCCAAATTTGGAAACTAAATTCAGTTATTAAACTGGAAAACAGTGGGTTTTAATCTTGCTTTTGGAGCAGATCTCCATGCATCCTTCACGATAGAATCTCTGCCTATGCTTCTATAATATGTAGTATTCCAAGAACTTAAGAGAGAACATTATCTAGTATGTTATTTAGTCTGTCTTATCATATAGGTGCCACAAAGAATCGTATTGTAAAAACATACACATATGATGGAGACTGTGTGTATATGTACGTGTGTATTGTAGATAGATATAGATATTTATATAGTATTGCTCATTTTGTGATATACTTTGTTGCGTCTATAGTAAAGACTTTCTGTAAATAATGCTTTCTTTAACATTCACTGGCTACTTCTCTGATGTGACACCTTTAAATGTTCTTACAAAATTTAAACCATAAATGTGGTTTCTCTAACTTATTTATCTAGTAGTCTTATAAAGTATTTCCTATGGGCAGCTTGCTTTACACAAGGATCAGGTAAAAGAAGTTGGCAGCCCGGAGTCAAAAATAAACTTTAAAGGGCTTTCTAAAAGTAATGCTAGGAAGGTATTCATTTGACCTTCAGTGACAAAGCTTATGCCTTGCAAATTGATTAATATAGATACAATATCAAATCATTTTTCATACAATTTTTTAATGTTTGTTAAATGCTGGAGCAGTATGTAAACAGAGTATTTGGCATTTTTATTAGGCTGCGGAACTCAGTCATTTCCTTTGCAACAGCATCTCATAAACTATTTTGACAGTCTAATAAACTATAAAAAGCTGTGGTAAAAACTGGCTCTGAATGTTATAACCGTACAAAATGGAAAGAGCAAGAGAAAACATCTATCACTGAGATTATTATCACTGTTGCTATGGCAACCTGGTTGCAATGGCAATATCTCCATGGTTCTGCTGTTTGTTATCATCTTTCTTGATTTTACATCATTGAAATTGTAGTAATTACACTCTGCCTGATGAAAAATGCATGCTGTCATGGCAACTAAGTCAAATATTCTTAATCATTTCACCTCTTCAATCTAAAATGTAATTGTTTGTCAGTAAAATAGGTTATACAGAAGGCTTCTATGGACTTATGATTGCCTTAAGTGTTTTGCAAAAATTGTGCTTTTAGGCTCAAGACCCTAAGCTAAACTAATAGTCCACAATGATAAACAATGACTCATTAAAGTAAGTAATCAGTGCTTATTAATTGCAGAGTAACTGTTCTAGTGTGATAGAATTATGAAATATAAAATATTATTTGAAATCCAATGTGCTAGATTCTTGAGGTAAATTGTCTGTGATTCAAATTCTGTTTTCGTTTTATTCTAGCACACTTGATACATTTTCTCAAGAGTATTCACCTAAAACTTCTAGTATTTTTGGTAATATTCATCAGCTGCCCCTCTTTCCTCACCATACACATTTTTTATATGTCAGACAGAAGGAAGATTTAGAATTTTGAAGAAAATCAAAGAAAGAAGGGTAATAAATATATGGCAATTGTGATCATTACACAACAATTCAAATATCTTTTCTTTCCCTTAGGTAATATTATGTACCACACAATTTCAAAACAAACTCTGAACCAAATTTTCAAAGGGGCCTCAATCCAGCCTGCATTTTTGGCTCTAAAGGCAGTTGTGGGTGCATTTTTATTGGTGCAGGTGCAAATGATAGAATTCAGATGTCTATCTATCCACTTTGCCAGTCCAGATGACATTTCCTCCCACAAATCAGGTAGTTTGATGTCTTTATTCTATCGTTTGCAGCTGCAATTGGTTGCACCTTTCATATACTATACATAATTGATTTCAGGGTCAAACTTAATGAGTTTTTTGGCCCTATTTGTTTGTGTACATAATAAGTATGTTTCAATAAAATTAATCTCTTTCATTTGAAACATGACCAACATTACTGCTATTAATTTATATTAATATATAGATATATATATATAAATTAATAGCAGTAATGTTGGTTATGTTTCAAATGGAAGAGATTAATTTTATATAATGTGAAAGACCCAGACCAGTGGGGTACAGGAGCCTGGTAGAGGGCAAATATACTGGTCACTGGATGAGAAGTTTTCTGTTCCCTGAGTGACCAGAGCAGGAGCTGCACTAGAGTAATCAGGAACCTGCTAGAACCAGTTAAGGTAGGCAGGCTAATTAGGACACCTGGAGCCAATTAAGAAGAAGCTGCTAGAATCAATTAAGGCAGGCTAATCAGGGCACCTGGGTTTTTAAAAAGAGCTCACTTCAGTTTGTGGTGTGAGTGTGAGGAGCTGGGAGCAAGAGGTGCAAGGAGCTGAGAGGGTGTGCTGCTGGAGGACTGAGGAGCACAAGAGTTATCAGACACCAGGAGGAAGGTCCTGTGGTGAGACTAAGGAAGGTGTTTGGAGGAGGCCATGGGGAAGTAGCCCAGGGAGTTGTAGCTGTCATGCAGCTGTTACAGGAGGCACTATAGACAGCTGCAGTCCACAGGGCCCTGGGCTGGAACCCGGAGTAGAAGGCGGGCCTGGGTTCCCCCCAAACCTCCCAATTGACCTGGATTGTGGATTCTTCCAGAGGGGAAGGTCTCTTGGCTGTTCCCCAACCCACATGGTGAATCTCTGAGGCAAGAAAATCCTCCAATAAGCGCAGGACCCACCAAGATAGAGGAGGAACTTTGTCACAATATATAAACACAAACATACACTCCACTTTGCATTATTTCAAGTCCTTGCTACTGTTCGTGCAAAGTTTCTGCTTGAAACGCTGTTGCCTGTGCCATTGGTATTTTGTATATACCTAGGATTTTCCACCATCTGGGAAACATGGAAGAACATTCCTTGACACTTTGAATCAATTAGTTGTATTTTGTACTGGAAATACTAATTTGCATACAGGTGCCCGGTCCTGAATTTTTCTACCTAAGTACCTATGTTTTCCTTCACTGTAGTAACACAAAACAGATGTTGTGACACAGATTTGTATAGATGGCTAACTAAGGCACAGAGAAATTAAGGCCAGGTCTAACAATACAGATTTATATTGGTATAACTAAGTCGCTCAGAGGTGTGAAATATCCACACCCGTGAGTGATGTAGTTATACCGACCTAATCAGTGCTGCTGTGCTGATGCAGCGTTTTAAATGTAGTCCTGTCATAAGCAATTTACCCATGACCACTCAGAAAATCTGTGGAAGAGCCTGGAATTAAACTCACCTCTCTTGAATTTCAGGCCAGAGTCTTAACTAAAAGACCACCCTTCTTCTTCTTCTTACTAAAGACCAAATCATGCAGCACTTACTCTAACAAAATTTTCATTGAAGTTACTGGGATCTTTGTCTGAGTAGGATTCTGCAAATCTGTCAAGGACCTTGCATTTCAGAGTCCCCATGGCTCTTAGGAGCCAGTAAGTTCCAACCTGCTATCCAGTGACCTATTAGTAGTCACCAGAACTATAAGCTCAACTCTGACAGGGGAGTCCAGTCCTGGGATATGATTGGTGGAACTCTGGGGGTTCCAAATGGTTCCCTGATTCTATTTAAACCAAGCAGAGGAACAGGAAGTTGTCTGGGCAACCAGGTTTCCCCTGCTTAGGGCTATATCTGCAGTGCTATCTGCTCTTATTGCCTGACTCTGATCTGCTGGTAACCTGACCATGGTGGCCTTCTGACACCTGACTCACACTTGGACTACTAGGTCAGACCACACATGTCCTGGTTGTGAAAATTTGCATGGACCACTTAGGCCACAGGAGTGATGGCTGTCCCCCTTCAGTCCCGGTCATCCGACCGACTTCGGAGAACCAGCTATTGCAGGAGCAAGTCAGACAGGTGTGCTGAAAACGCCACACTCCAGACACAGCTCCTGGAGCCCTGTTCCTCAGTACATCTACACAACAGTTTGATGATAATTGCCAGCAATTCCTGGAGTTTATAAACCAAAGCCGCCTCCTGTTCATGATGTGTCCTTAGTTCTATACTACTGATCAAGCAAAGGAAAGCCTGGTTATCAGCCTGCTGTCAGGGGAAGCATTGGATTGAGCATCCCCCTTCTTGCAGTGCAACAACCCAGTACTTTTGAACTGGGAGATCATCCTCCAAGCCATGTCAGTACTATTTGATAATCCACACTGTGCTCGAATGGCAGAGACTGCCCTAAGAAAGCTCTGACAGAGGCAGAGTACCATAACCTCCTATGCAGCACAATTTTACTGCCTCATGGACAATACAGATTGGAATGAGGTGGCACAGCTGTATCAGTTCTAGTGGGGTCGGTGAGAAGAAATTAAAGATGAATTGGCTCTGAGTGAATATGCCTGCATGTCTGGATGCCCTTGTGAATCTCACCATCCATAGAGAAAATGGGTTTATAGGAATGAAGGGAGAAAGAAAAGGGGGTCTGCAATTCTCTTTTACCCACATACTGTTACTTCTTCATCAATACCTCCCTCTAAGCCAGTGCAGTTGTATGTGAGCCAAAGAAAAGGTACAATGATGTCAGCACCATCTCTGCTTCTACTGTGGTGAGTCAAGTAACTGTGTCTCCACGTGTCCAGTCATAAATTTCAAGAAATCAGGGAAAAGAGATTCTCCACACCTAGGTCCTGACTTGAACACATCCTGCGCTTCATGTGGAGACTCCCATTTGCCCATGCCAGTCCAATTGCACATACCCAGAATGCCCCAGTGAATTCCCGTCCTACTACCTCATTGACTTGCGTGCAGCTGACTGCTTCATAGACACAGTGGAAGCCTGGATCCTGCAGATTCCCCTGCAACACAAGGCCACTCCCAACCTCACAGAAACTGTCAATGGTACCCTTTGTCTTTTGGTCCAGTAATGAAGAAAACAACTCCCCTTGAAGCTGTGATTCAAGAGCATTGTGAAATGTTACTATTCAGCATGACCCATTCTCCAAACTTTCCCCTGATCCTCAGCATCATCTGTCAGGCCCTCCACAATCTTCTCATTTGGTGGCAATCACAGGAAGTCTGTTTTCTGTTGCAGTTTTGCTGTTGGGGACTAGTAGATCCTGCCCCAGCATCTGAACCCCAAGAAACTCAGGTAAGGACAACTATTGAGGCAGAATCTTCTGTTGAAACTACATCAGAACTCCCCTAAAATACCAAGACTATGCCAATGTCTTTTAAAAGAGTAATGCAGAATCCCTGTCTCTGAACCAAGACTATGACTGCCCAATAGAGCTTCATCCCAGAGCAAAAATACCATTTGGATGAATTTATGCCATGTCAGAACCTGAGCTGAGGATTCATCTGCAAATTGACCTCACCAGCTGGTGCACCAGTTCTTTTTTTTCAAGAAAAGAGATGTCAGTCTCTAGCTCAGCATCGACTACCATGCTTTGAATCAAATAACTATCAGGAATCATTACCCTCCACCCCGATTCCTGAGCTGCTGGATCATGTGGGGGCTGTCCATATATTCACCAAGTTAGACCTCTGTGGGGCACACAACCTTGTGTGAATCAGGAAAGAGGATGAGTGGACCTTCTGAACCAAGTATGGCCACTATAAATATCTGGTAATGTCATTTGGGTTAACCAACACCCCCCCAACCACGTTCCAACATTTTATAAAGGATGTGTTCCGAGACATTGGACAGGATGTAGT
Source organism: Malaclemys terrapin pileata (assembly GCF_027887155.1). Classification (NCBI taxonomy): domain Eukaryota; kingdom Metazoa; phylum Chordata; order Testudines; family Emydidae; genus Malaclemys; species Malaclemys terrapin. The sequence goes on along the minus strand of NC_071506.1, from coordinate 64,824,288 downwards.
AGTTTACTTAGATGACATATTTGTCGTCTTTGACTATCCTGAACAGCATACCGCTCATGTATGAACAGTCTTGTAGTTCTTATGACAGCATAATCTTTATGCCAAGCTCAATAAGTGTACCTTCTATCAGGCCTAAGTGGAGTTCTTGAGATTTATCTTATCCCCAAAGGGATCCAGGTAGACCTACACATGATCGTGGCCATCCAAGACTGCCTGACCACTTGGTACATGACCACAAAGCTTTCTGTAGTTTGCTAATTTTTATCAGATTCATCACAAATTTTTTAAACTAATTGAGCCCCTCACCACTTTTCTCTGGAAAAGTGCCCAATTCCATTGATCTTCAAAGGCCCAGCATGTGTTTAATCAGCTGAAACTTGTCTTCACCATTGTGCCCTTATTGGCTCACCCAGATGTTATGTAAATCTTCACTGTAGAAGCTGACGCCTCCAATACAGCAAACTGGGGCTGTCCTCTCTCAATGACCTGGTCCCTCACAAGTATTACTACTCAAGGAAGCTCAACCCCACAGAGCTAAACTATGAAATACTGGATAAGGAACTCCTGGTGATAAAAACCGCCTTTGCAAAATCGCAGCACTACCTGGAATTGGATCACCACCCAGTCCAGGTATTCATTGATCATAAAAATCTGGAGTACCTATATAGAGCAAAAGCCTTAAACCACCAGCAGCTTTGGTGTACCCTATTTTTCTCATGACTGGATTTTGTCATCATATTTCCCCAGAATGGAGATATAGTACCAACCACAAGGCCCCAGCCAGGAACCAACCCTCATGCTCAAATCCTGTAACTTTTTCAGCACAGCTCTTCATCAGGATGTACTCACATTGATACACTGTGCCTCTGTTTCGAGATTGTTGCCTGACAAGCAAGCCATTAGCAACAACCAAATACATGACTCCTGGGAAGGGCCCATGTACATAAGGGTCTGTGTCTATGTTCCCCCAGACCTACAAGAGTATTGATCCTGCAACTATGCCATGATTTTCCCCTAGCAGAACACTTGGGATGCTTTAAGACCTAATGATTAATATTCTGCTCTTTTTTTGTGACCCCAGAGGTGCCCCAAAATATAGTCATTTGTTGTCTCCTGTGATGTTTGTGCCCACACTGAAACAGTTTCACAAGCCCAGTGGTCTTCATCAGTCCTTGGACAGCCCATCTCAACCCTGGGCAGCCATTGCTTTAGGCTTTATTATAGAATTCTTGGTGTCCAACAAATTTACAACAATTTTAACGGTAGCGGATCACACTACCAAAATGGCCCACTTCCATCCCTTGCACAGCCCTTCCTTCTGCTGAACATATTGCTGAGGTATGGATTAGCCATGTAGTCCATCTCTCTGGTCTTTTGAAGAGATGATAGAAGATGATTGGGGATCTCAGTTCACAACCCGGTTCTGGTGCAAAGTCCTGTGCCTGCTGGGGGTCCATATATGTCTTTCCTCTGCTTCCCATCTCCAATCCAATGGCCAAATGGAAAGGATCAACCAAATCCTCAAGCAGTATCTGTGATGGTACATCAATCATCAGCAGGATGATTGGACCTCATTCCTCCCTTGCGTGGAGTTAGCATGCAACAATGCAGGCCATATATCCATGGGTAAGAGCCCCTTTTATGCCAACTAGAAGTACCACCCTCAACTCCACCTACAATTACCTGTGCCTTTCCAAACCCAGCGACCTGAGACCTAGTGCAGTATATTCACTGGACTTAGGAAGAACTGAGGGGACACCTTGAAAAGCAGAAGCAGACTATAAACATTGTGCAGACAAGCATTGACACCAAGGCCCACCTAAACAGTGGGACAAATGGTGTGCTTCTTCATAGAGCAATGCCATACAAATGAGATCATAAGCTCGACTTTTGATAGCTTGGTCCTTTTAGGATCCTGTGACAGGTTTAACCCAGTCACTTTTGAACTTCGGTTATCTCACTTTCTGAAGATTTGCCTGGTGTTTCATGTATCGCTTTTGAAACCCTATGCAGAAAACCCTTTCCCTCACAGTACTGAGCCACCTCCTTCACCAATACACGTACAGGTCATGAAGAATATGTGGTTCATGAGATCCTGGACTCTAAACATAAACGTGGCAGGCTTTGGTCCTGAGAAGTGCAGCTGGGAGCTATTGGAAAATGTATATGCCCCCATACTTATACAAGCATACCTTAGGAATCATCCCAAAAGACCGGCTCCAGCATCCCCTGGAGAATGTCCTTTGAGGAGAGGGTGAGGTCAGGGACTGTGGGTGTCGAACCCCAGTCCACAGATGCCAGTACATTCCAACTTGCCATCCACTGGTTAACAATCACCAGAACTATAAGCTCAGCACTGATAGAAGACTCCAGTTCTGGGATCTGATTAGTGGAACCCTGGGAGGTCCTGAAGGGTCCCTGCTTTGATTTAAACTGAGCAGAGGAACAGGAAGTTGTCCATGTAACTGCTTCCCTTCTACTACCTGTTCCTACTGCTTGTCCTTGATCTCCTGGTATCTGCCTCCTAGCCCATAACTCATGCTCCAACCACTAGATCAGACCTCCCATGTCCTGGTCTTGAGAAAATCCCGTTTCAGCCTTCATATGTATGCTGGACCCACACAGAGTGGAATAAGTGTGGTCCCACTGTGCATGGAACATGTGCCAAGATATAGGGATGCTGCATAGAGGTTTAATCCCCACTGGAATAGAACCCAAATACGTGGGGATTCCCTAGATGATGTCCCATGGTGAGGGTGGAGCAGGGAAGAAAGTGGAGGTGCAGTAAGTGGATTTGCAGAACCACTGGCTATTGTTCATCCTCAGGCAGTGTGAACTCTCCAGCAAAGTTATTCAGTTCTGAGCCCAGTTACTCAGATTAGGAACTGGGGGAAAAAAAGTGTCCCTTAGTAAGGAAAATCCTGCTACTTTAAAATTAAACTGCTCCTTTCCTGTAGAAGAAATTAAAAAATACATATGCCCAATTCCCCCAATAAGGATTCCATGCTGATAAGACACCTTTCTCAGGGAAAGGAAGCAAACAAAAACAACAATGGAACATAACTAAACACTAAACCAAAACCATATTGCCCTGTTACATTGATATTTGCCACAGTAGCAAATCATATACAAAATGTTAGCAACAGACTTTAAAGCAAAGATGATAGATTACTCAATCTGTGAAACCAACAGTAAAAAAACAGCTAAACCTAAGAGAGGTAGATTATGGACCAATGGTTAGACTTTAAACCTCCACTGAAAATTGTCTTCTCATAGCAGGAGTCACTGTGCTGGAGTTAGAGGAAAAAGTGCTTCTAGATCCTCAAAGTTAATATCCTTTTTTAGAGTGATTGTCTTTAGGATTCAATCCCAGACTTGGATGGCTATTTATTTTTCTTTTCACATTAATGTCTTTATCAATTTTCTCAGTGGAATTCTCCATATAGGTCTTATTGTTAACACTAATGTCCATCAATTTTGTGGATGTTGCTCTTTTGTCTTCTAAGGACCCTTGAACAACACACAGTCAATGTGTGGAACTCTTTGCCAGAGGATGTTGTGAAGGCCAAGACTATAACAGGATTCAAAAAAAGAACTAGATAAATTCATGGAGGATAGGTCCATCAATGGCTATTAGCCAGGATGGGCAGGGATGGTTTCCTTAGCCTCTGTTTTCCAGAAGCTGGGAATGGGTGACAGGGGTTGGATCACTTGATGATTTCCTATTCTGTTCGTTCCCTCTGCAGCATTTGGCATTGGCCACTGTTGGAAGACAGGATACGGGCAAGATGGACCTTTTGTCTGACCCAGTGTGGCCATTCTTATGTTCTTAAGCCTCCCATTCTCAATCTCATCTGGAGTTTTCAAACTCAGTACAAATGGACATTTTTCCATTGGCTTCAATAGGTTTTGGATCAGACCATGAAAATGTTCCACTTTTCTAAGACAGGATACTGAGCTAAAGGACCATTGGGCTGATCCAGTATGGCAGTTCTTACGCTCATCCACCTCCTGCTGTGGTCTCATGAAAATCATAACCAACTCTAAGGAATGATTTCTAGTTTATTTGTATGATGGGTCACCTCTGCTGCTGCAACTTCTCTCTCTCTCTCTCTCTCTCTCTCTCTCTCTCTCTAATTTGTGTGTGAACAAAAGTTATTTATGTTTGGTCTAACAGATAGGAAACTCTAGCTTAAAATAAAATTATGATACTTTCCACTTAGGAGATGGAATTAATCGTAGCCCGAGGAACAAAATACTGATGAACAAAACATTTATTAAGCCTTTTCTATTTTGTTTGTGTGAGTCTGAGGTCTTACTGACAGGTAAGGCAATCTGACCTGCATTATCAAATAATGTAACATTTCCCGGTTGAGATGGAATTACTGCTAGTGGAAATTTTGCCCAAGGCAATAAAATAAATAAACACATTAATTACATACAGCCTCTTCTCTAAGTATCTCCAGTCTCCTATTATTATTTATATATTATTTGTATAGCCTGAGATGTTTTGAGTGCTTTGCACTAACAAGATACGATCCCTGCCATGAAGAGCTTACAATATAATTTTAGATCTGAACAACTGAGAAGAGATAACAAATAACAAGGACTCCTGCTCTGAGGAGACATATTGCTAACCCATAAAGGAATTGGAGAGAGGCAAATAGTGATGTCCTGCAGGATCTGTACTGGTTCAACATATTCATAAACGATCTGGAAAAAGGGGTAAACAGTGAGGTGGCAACGTTTGCAGATGATACAAAACTACTCAAGATAGTTAAGTCCAAAGCAGATTGCGAAGATTTACAAAGGGATCTCACAAAACTGTGTGACTGGGCAACCAATGGTAGATGAAATTCAGTGTTGATAAATGCAAAGTAATGTGCAGTGGAAAACATAATCCCAACTATATATATAAAATGATGGGGTCTAAATTAGCTGTTACCACTCAAGAAAGAGATCTTGGGAGTCATTGTGGATAGTTCTCTGAAAACATCCACTCAATGTGCAGCAGCAGTCAAAAAAGCTAATAGAATATTGGGAATCATCAAGAAAGGGAGAGATATTGCCTCTATATAAATCCATGGTCCAACCACTTCTTAAATACTGTGTGCAGATGTGGTTGCCTCATCTCAAAAAATAAAAAAGATATATTGAAATTGTAAGAAGTTCAGAAAAGGACAACAAAAATCATGAGGGCTACAGAACAGCTTCCATACGAGGAAAGATTAAAAAGACCAGGACTTTTCATCTTGGAAAAGAGACGACTAAGAGGGGATATGATAGAGGTCTATAAAATCATGACTGTTGTGGAGAAAGTAAATAGGGAAGTATTATTTATTCTTTCTCATAACACAAGAACCAAATGAAATTAAAGGCAGCAAGTTTAAAACAAACAAAATAAAGTATTTCTTCACACAACACACTCTCAACCGGTGGAACTCCTTGCCAGAAGGTGTTGTGAAGGCCAAGACTATAACAGGGTTCAAAAAAGAACTAGATAAATTCATGGAGGTAAGCCAGGGTGAGGAGGGATGGGGTCCCTAGCCTCAGTTTTGACAGAAGCTGTGAATGGGCGACAGGGGATGGATCACTTGATGATTACCTGTTCTGTTCATTCCCTCTGGGGCACCTGGCATTGGCCACTCTCAGAAGACGGGATACTGGGCTAGATGGACCTTTTGTCTGACCCAGTATGTCTGTTCTTATGGTTTTATTTATCGTTCAACTGAAGTAAGCGGGGGTTGTGCTGTTGAAACAATGCCACTCACCTGTCTCACTGGGAAAGAGACTTGATCAGACATGCAGTATGGTGGACAGCCCCAGAGTGAGGGAGTGGATGAAGCTAATTCATGGTCAGCCTGAGACACCCCATATCTCATCACCTAATGCCAGGGGATGGGCCAAAGATGCTGAAGCTCTTCCCTGCAGTAAATGTTGTGAACTCAACAAGGCCAACCTAGAAGGTCCTGATTGTCCTCAGGTCCAAGGCATTTTCTGTTAACCCGATAGCCAACAGGAGCCGTGGTTTCACAAGTGGTGAGGCTTCACCTCTGGGTCTTGGCTGTCACATGATGTGAGCTCCCATAATCTGTCATCCTGCAATTGAGACAGAGCATTGGTAATGCCATTATCTAAACCAGAAATGTGATGTGCACAGAAAAGAATGTTAAACACAAGGCAATGTGAGTGCAGTACAAATGCTCTCACCAGTCTTGTTACCTGAGCCAACTTAGCTGACTGTTACTTAACAATATAAACCACAGCCTGGTTGTCACACCACAAACAAATCCATTTTTTTTTCTAAATTCCTCTCCCCTAATAAAGACTGCCACTATTATGAGAAAAAAAATAAAGAAAAGTAATATCCCTTCTTCTGCATCACCCATATCTCCAGACACCTCTGAACATACCACTTCCCTTTGAGAATACACCCTGAAAGAGGGAATTGATTATACAATACGGAGTAGGGGGTGGAGGGCAGGACCAAGCTAATTGCTGGCATCCAGTACAGAGAGAGGCCAAAAGAGCCAGCTTCCAGAGGTAAAAGAGACCTCGGATTTCACTGGTGGACCTTGTGCCTATGGGAAAAGAGGAGACCTGGAATCTTTACAGACCAAGGTCCCATCTTTGGTACATGCTGTCTCCCTCATGGAGTGGGAGGTGAGCAGGGGAAAGATGGTGAGAGGATTAAGAAAAACAAGCTGAAGTCTAGGAGTAGGGTGAGGAGAATCTACCCTTAGTTGCAAATTATATGGCAGGAGCCTTATAATGGTGGACTGGACCTACTTAAATGCCAGATATGTGAAATGGAGGAAGCAGTGTTATATTAATAAAGTTGAGACCTGACACTTAAATCCATCCCTGCATCTGTCTGCATTTGCCTATATGTCATGCAAGAAGATCTAACTTTGCCATCTAGTTCAGAGGGTCAATGTTGTGCAATTATGAAGTCTTAGGTGGTCGAGGATTTGTCACAGTCATTGAGACAGAAAAATGTCTGCAAAGCCCATGTACACTAGGTAAATAAAGTACGCAAGAAGGGTACATGCACATCTAGATGGTTTCATGGAAATCTGCTTGGTAAATAAACTTGCTTATTATTATAAATACTCAGGCAGATATATTGTTTAGCATCTTTAGTGTAATTCTTTCAATTAATAATGCTTCCACTTGCTTTCCTAATTCCTCCCTCCTTTCTCATTTTCACTAACTTCTAGTCTCCCAACAATAAGGCAACAGGGAAGGTTTTGCTAGCACGATCAAATTTACTAAAACTAAGTATCATCAGTCACTTCCTAGCTGCTCAACTTTTCATTCTACCGTAGAATGAATTTAAGTATCATGGTTGGTTACGAAGTTCTAGATCACGGCAAATACTTTAATGGACCAAAAAGGCTCTATTAGAGTCTAAACTAGGGGTCCCAGAGATGCTTCAAGTCATTGGAAGTACTCATGTGCTTACATTGCAGGATTGGGGCCATAGCATCCAGGCTAAACAAAAAAAGAACAAATTAAAAATAATTACAGAGGCAATCAGTCCTTGACCTTTACCACAGTAAATGGAAATGATTCTATATTTCTGATGTTCATATGACCAGGCTGATTCTATAAGCCAGTTTGCTGGAATATATTCTTACAGGTATGTTTACTGCCTGGTATTTTTCTCCAGTAATTTCATGGTATTATTTCTACTGCTAGTTTTGGTGTTCTCTTATTGATTCTGATTTTCTATTTATAATATAAAAGATAGAAACAAAAATACTGAAATATATCTTAAAAATGCAAAAAGTGGTTAGACTCAGAATTATTATATGGTTGCCAATGAATTGCACAGGATAATTTTTCTTTAAAGTAAATACTATTTTGCAGATGTTCAGATACAGAATCTGAAATATTCCAGTTCCTCGTGATCTGCTCAAGAAGTTGATATCACATAGATAGGGGAAAAAGGAGTGGTTTCTCTTTTGTGAATTTAAAGTTCTATATTAAATATTTCCCAAACTCCCTGAGGCAGAAATACTATTGATGTGTAGAAACATGAGAAAGCTCTTACATGTCATCTTGGCACTGATAGGCCTTTTACTTTATAATGAGACTTTGCAATGTGAATTTCTGTTCCTTGTCTTAAAATTTCCCCACAGATAGCCTAAGGCTGGGACTAATAAGTCTTTTAATAAAGCATGTGCTTTGGTAATATGGACCCAGAACAGAAATTTAGTCAAAGGTGCCTGAAGAGAGACACTATTCCTTATTTCTTCCTTTCTGGATTTAATTTAAACTTATTTTAATAACTGGCAAATCAGTCCAATGGGCTAGGTTCACCACTTGGGTTCCAGTTGTAGAAGCTGTGGGCCAATAGCAGTGGAAAGTGTGCCACAGTAGTGTTGGCTCAGGAAGGGAGGATTGTAGGATATGTGCTGATCCTAAGGAACCTCAACTGGAATCTAAAGCTTCCCAGGCAGAATTCCTTGTGGGAAACTAATGGTGGTACTGCCTCCTACACTCCCCAGGAGTGAATACTGCTCCAGCACAGTTGTCCCTGCAGATGCAGGTGTCTGCAGCTTGCAATCAACTGACTTGCTGGAATGAATGTGGCCCAACATCATAATCTTAATTTTATAGAATTAGGCAAGGTTTGACTCTGTGGTCAGTGGGCCCCACTGAACGGCTTCTTAGGGCTAGTTCCAGTAAAACTGAAGCCCTTATCTCATAATATTTTGGTTGGGATATAAACCCTCAACTATTGAGGCTTAAGCCCATCTCTAATTATTGGGGCCTAAGAGGAAGCCTTCACTGGGACAGGTGATTCCATATGTACCTACTGCAGGGTTTTTCCTCTGAAGCACCTGGCACTGGCCACTGTTGGAGACCGAATACTGCTCTAGAATGACAAAGAGTCTGATGCAGTGTGGAGATTACCATGTGTCCCCTCTGGCAGTTGAGAAGCCAATGATTGTAACAGCGTGGAGAGTAAACTAGTGGTGGCCCCATTGAATGGGAATGATTTGGTGTACACTGGCAAGGCAATCTGTGGCAGATTTCACAGTCATTACTTAAGGGGAAGTTGTTGTGGGGGCTAGAGATGGACTTTAGTTTCTTGTGCTGTCGGCCTGTCCCTTTCATAAGTATTAGATTTTCTCCAGAAATATAGACCAAGTTGTTCAAAAATTAGGAGCCCAAAGTAGGTTCTTCAATCTAAATAAGTAACCTGATTTTCAAATGTACTTAATCTCCCGGAAGCTTCCATTAGGGTCAGAAGAAGCTGCTGAGTGCTCTGCAGTTTTTTCAGATAAATTACTTATTTAGTTACTTAGAATCCTGGCCAGAATCTCTTTCCTCATGCATATTCCCCTGCTTCCATTCCCATTTCCAGCTTGATTCACGCCATCTGACTCAGGGGAATGCAATTTCTATTCCCTGGACCCGACAACCAAGGGGAAATTCACTCACAAGGGAGATCAAGTGGAGGCACTGCCACCATTCTCCCACAGGAGTTCCTGCATTCATTTACAAATGGGGATCCAAAGGCGCTCCAGTCATGAAGACATGCACTGAATTAGCTCATCTCCCAAGGACCCTTGTCCTGGCCTATCTTCAGCCAGCCTCACCTACTTCCTGGATTGCTATGGCTAGCTTCACACCCACAAGAGGAGAGGCAATTCTTGATTTAGTCCTAAGTGGTGCACAGGATCACATCCAAGAGGTGAATATAGCTTGACTGCTTGATAATAGTGACCATAATATAATTAAATTTAACATCCCTGAGGCGAGGAAAACTCCACAGCGGCCCAACACTGTAGCATTTAATTTCAGACAAGGGAACTACACAAAAATGAGGAGGTTAGTGAAACAGAAATTAAAAGGTACGGTACCAAAAGTAAAAGCCCTGCCAAGCTGCGTGGAAACTTTTTAAAGACATCATAATAGAGGCTCAACTTAAATGTATACCCCAATTTAAAAAACATAGTGAGAGAACCAAAAAAAGAACCACCGTGGTTAAACAACAAAGTAAAAGAAGCAGTAAGAGGCAAAAAGGCATCCTTTAAAAAGTGGAAGATAAATTCTAATGAGGAAAATAGAAAAGAGCATAAACTCTGGCAAATAAAGTGTAAAAATATAATTAGAAAGATCAAAAAAGAATTTGAAGAACAGTTAGCCAAAGACTCCAAAAGTAATAGCAATTTTTTTTAAATAAATCAGAAGCAGAAAGCCTGCTAAACAACGAGTGGGGCCACTGGATGATCGAGATGCTAAAGGAGCACTCAAAGACGATAAAGCCATTGTGGAGAAACTAAATGAATTCTTTGCATCAGTCTTCACCGTTGAGGATGTGAGGGAGATTCCCAAATCTGAGCCATTATTTTTGGGTGGCAGATCTGAGGAACTGTCCCAAATTGAGGTGTCATTAGAGGAGGTTTTGGAACAAATTGATAAACTAAACAGTAATAAGTCTCCAGGATCTGATGGTATTCACCCAAGAGTTCTGACAGAACTCAAATGTGAAATTGCAGGACTATTAACTGTCATCTGTAACCTATCATTTAAATCAGCTTCTGTACCAAATGACTGGAGGATAGCTAATGTGATGCCAATTTTTAAAAAGGGCTCCAGAGGTGACCCTGGCAACTACAGGCCAGTAAGCCTCACTTCAGTACCGGGCAAATTGGTTGAAACTATCGTAAAGAACAAAATTGTCAGACACATGGATGAGCATAATTTGTTGGGAAATAGTCAACATGGTTTTTCTAAAGGGAAATCATGCCTCACCAATCTACTAGAATTCTTTGAGGGGGTCAACAAGCATGCGGACAAAGGAGATCCAGTGGATATAGTGTATTAGATTTTCAGAAAGCCTTTGACAAGGTCCCTCACCAAAGGCTCTTAAGCAAAATAAGTCATCATAGGATACGAGGGAAGGTTCTCTCATGGATTGGTAACTGGTTAAAAGATAGGAAACAAAGGGTAGAAATAAATAGTCAATTTTCAGAATGGAGAGAGGTAAATAGTGGTGTCCCCCAGGGATCTGTACTGGGCCCAGTCCTATTTAACATATTCATAAACGATCTGGAAAAAGGGGTAAACAGGGAGGTGGCAACATTTGCAGATGATACAAAACTACTTAAGATAGTTAAGTCCCAAGAGCTACAAAAGGATCTCACAAAACTGGGTGACTGGGCAACAAAATGGCAGATGAAATTTAATCTTGATAAATGCAAAGTAATGCACACTGGAAAACATAATCCTAACTATACATATACAATGATGGGGTCTAAATTAGCTGTTACCACTCAAGAAAGAGATCTTTGAGTCATTGTGGATAGTTCTCTGAAATTGTCCACTCAATGTGCAGCAGCAGTCAAAAAAGCAAACAGAATGTTGGGAATCATCAAGAAAGGGATAGTTAATAAGACAGAAAATATCATATTGCCTTTATATAAATCCATGGTACACCCACATCTTGAATACTGTGTGCAGATGTGGTTGCCCCGTCTCAAAAAAGATAAATTGGAAAAGGTTCAGAAAAGGGCCACAAAAATGATTAGGGGTATAGAACAGCTTTTGTATGAGGAGAGATAATAAGACTGGAACTTTTCAGCTTGGAAAAGAGGCGACTAAGGGGCGATATGATAGAGGTCTATAAAATCATGAGTGGTATAGAGAAAGTAAATAAGGAAGTGTTAATTACTCCTTCTCATAATACAAGAACAAGGGGCCACCAAATGAAATTAATAGGTAGGAGAATTAAAACAAACACAAGAAAATATTTCTTCACACAATGCACAGTCAACCTGTGGAACTCCTTGCCAGAAGATGTTGTGAAGGCCAAGACCATAACAGGGTTCAAAAAAGAACTAGATAAATTCATGGAGGATAGGTCCATCAATGGCTATTAGCCAGGATGGGCAGGAATGGTGTCCCCAGGGCCGGCTCCAGCATTTCTGCCGCGCCCAAGCAAAAAAAAAAAAAAAAAAAGCCGCGATCGGCAGTGGCAATTGGGGGGGGGGGAGAGAGAAAAGCCGCAATTGGCAGCGGCAGTTCAGCGGCAGGTCCTTCGCTGCTAGAGGGAGTGAGGGACCTGCCACCCCCGAATTGCTGCAGGTGCCGCCCCTGTCCCTTGGCAGCCCCAAGCACCTGCTTGTTAAGCTGGTGCCTGGAGACGGCCCTGAGTGTCCCTAGCCTCTGCCAGAAGCTGTGATTGGGTGACAGGGCATGGATCACTTGATGATAACCTGTCTGTTCATTCCCTTTGGGACATCTGCCATTGGCCACTGTCAACTGGGCTTGATGGACCTTTGTTCTGACCCAGTATGGCTGTTCTTATGTTCTAACATCTCCTTCCTACATTCATACACAGAATGGAAAAGGAGGCCAGCTTGAACTGTTGTGTTTCCACTGGGTGGACTTTCTACCACCATGGTAAGCAACCTAAGTGAATTCCACCAGTGAAAGTGAATTGGGTTCCCAGTTTTTAACGATATCTCCTTTGGCTTTTTTGCAGTAATTAAGCAATATTTAGAAGTCTTTAATGTATTGCTAATTGTCTGGAGTCAGAAGGTTTGGGGAAACATGTTATGGTTGTACATTATAGTCTGTTCACTTATTAAGTGTATCTCATTTGGAGGGACTTCACTCATTTTAGTCCTGCAGTTTCCTGTGTCCTGCACACATTTGGTGTCCCCTCTCTTTTAATACTGAAAATGTTATATACATTAGAAATAAGGAATCATGATGCTGAGCTGATAGAGAGGGATGAATCCTTCAGCATTTCAAGTTTCCTGTGCGTTTTATGTCTCTCAGTTTGGATCTTTTGGGCCTTTGCATGGTGAGAGGTCTGAGGGAGAGTTCCCGTGTCTGAGACATAGGGCTTGTCTACACAGTATGTTAGGGTGCACCAAAGAGGTCTAAATTCAAGTGTGCACTGGACCCTGCTGGTGTGCACTAAAGGTTTCCTAGTTCATGTTAATGTAGTCCCATTTCATATCAATGCACACCAAGGAACTCTTAAGGAGAGCCAGCAGGGTCTACACAGGCCAGTTAGCATGCAACACGCTGGTGCACACTAGAATTTACACCTCACCTGATGTGGACTAAGGCACTGTGTAGATAAGCCCTTATTTTAACAAAACAGGACTTTGTAATGGACTTAGCATAAGGGGATCAGAACACGGAGAGGTACCAAATATAAGGACCCTCTTCAACATGTAGGCTTCTCATAGGTAATAATAATGGAATGGCACAGGGTAGTTTCCAATGACTTTTTCTCTCTAATTGGCAATTAGGTCTAATTAACTTTTAGTTAATATTCAATGATTTCTTTTAACAAATGGAACCCTGATGAGATCACATCTGTTAAAGCCACTTGGTTTGCATCTCCATTTTCCACATATTTCTATAGCTGCATAATGAATACAGCTTCAGACTGAAGGAAGATCAGTATCAGCTGGAATGAAAGTATGCATTTATCTAAAGTTATGATGAGTCCAGAAAACTGAACAGTGCTATGAAAAATAACATTGGTGCATATTCTCCAGGAAGTTCTGGGGAAAAAACTTATAGAGGTCAAACTGGAACCTAAAGCATATTGGGCTGCTTTTGATCTTAGCTGGCTTCTTTCAATGAAATAATTTATATTTATATTTTGTTCCACATGTAGAGATTTAAAGCGCCAGATCCTCAGCTGATGTAAAATCATGTAGCTCCAACAAAATCAATGAAGCTATGCTGATTTACAACGGCTGAGGATCTGGGCCTGAAATTATAAATTGTAAATGTATTTTTTCCCTTAAGGATCTTGGAACTTAATGGCAAAAGAGACTGGAGTATTCATAGGATCAGGAATTGGGCACAGCAGATTGCATATGCCTTTCATTAGCAAGACACGAGCATGCAAAGAAGCATATTTAAAGACTTAGAACCTTGCAAACCTCTATCTTTACACAAACAGTCTAACTGATCACAATAGTGCTACTCACATGAGTAGGGGCCACTTGCATGAATAAAGATTTGCAGGATTGCATGATCGGGCACACTTTGTCTCCTTATCTTTTCATGCACTGTCCCTTATCTAGCAGTGCTCTTGATTTCATTCAAACATTTGTTTTTGTTTCTTACCTCTTTCACAGCAGCCATATATGGCTGGCTGAAGGTTTTCTTTCTCTTCTTTTCCTATCTGATTTTTTGAGTGTGTGTTTGTGCAACCTCTCAGTAAATAGCATGAATGTCATCCATCTGAGATTGTCCCAATTTTAACAGTGCCGATTAAGATAATTTTTCAATTCAGCTTTTGCACCTATGCAATATTAAATAAAAGTGTAACCATTGTTCCTCAGGTGTGGATTATGTGACTTTATGGCATGCAGGGTAATACCTCTGTATCTGAGGAGAAGTCATAAAGTGAAAACCACAAAATCAACTTCTGGCTATGACTAATTTTTTATTTCAATGTCAGATTCCACTTTCCTCACAAGAAACCAGAATTCAAAACTTTGGGTAAAGGGAAACAAAAAAGCCCAATGCCTGGTATTTATAATGTTCACAGTGGTGATAATGTTCAAGTAACTAGCAAAATTTTAAAAAGCTACACAGAGCAGCTGGATAAAAAATGTCAATGGTAATTGCTCTTCATGCAAATACTGTTCATTGTGAAAGTTTCTTTTGGCTTGAAAATTGAGCCTCTGAGATTCAAAACTTTTCCACTAAAGTTTTGCAAATCAGGCTTTTCCCCCTCTCAGACTAAACTCTAGTCATTTTAGATGCTGTAGAAATGAGAATGCTCCTCCCTACAAGCAAAGAAACCCCCAAAGCACAAATCCTGAATCTCCTGTTTCACTTTTATACAAAGGACCTGGTTCTGATCTCACTATAATGCTTTACATTTGTGCGAGTACACTGACTTCAGTGGAATTACTGTACTTATGACTTACAACTGTGAGAGTGAGATGCGAAGGAAACCCACTCAGTTTGCAACTGTGATGTCATACTGTGATGTCAGTTACATGAGCTAGGGAAGGCTGGGTTGGGATGGATGGAAGACTTCTACAGGGAAAAACAGCTGATATGGGAAAGAATATTAGTGATCCAGTATGTGGCATTCCACCTGCTGAGTTATTATTAAAATAAAACTTCAAGCCCCAGCATTATATTTAAGGCACCGTGTTACAGTAGGTAGTCTTTCAGATAAGTCTTAAAACCAAGGTCCTTAGAACTGGTGATCAAAAGAGCAAAAATATGAAGAGGCTAGGTGACAGTTTTAGTATAAATTAGAACCAGTTGGGAGTTTTCTGATGAAATTTTTTTTAGTTGGAAAATGTCATTTTGTCAAAACCAAATTGTTTGTGGGAAAGGGTTGACTTAGATGAATCTCCTGATTTGAAAGATTTTTGGAAAAAATAATGTTTCTAAATTGTCAAAAGGAAGTTTTGTTTTTTTGCTTCAAATAACTTTGTTTTGAAATTCAGATAATGTAAAAGATCAAAATGGAATGTTACAAAATTATCAAAACAAAATGTTTCATTTGACCAAATCCTTAATTTTTTTTTCTGGCTTATCAGTTTGCTAAAATTTCAAAGATTATGATTTTTTTGTCCCTATTTGGTATGGTTAAAAAAACTGGATATCTCTGAAGTTCTCATGAAACAGGAAAGCCATTTCCCACCCAGCTGTGTTATAAACAGTTCTTTTCAATGTGGACTTTGCTACACTTATCCACGCCTTTATCACCTCAGTCACATATGTTATGTTCTGAAATCACTCAGAAACTGAAGCTGGTGCAGAATGTGGCAGCCCATTTGCTGAGTTGGCACATCACTCTGGGGGCATATTACATCAGTTCTCTGGGAGCTGTACAGGCTCCCTGTGACTTTTCGGGGGGATTTCAAGATGTTAATTTTAACCTCTGAAGTCCTAAATAGACTGAGACCTGATTACCTGAGAGATCACGCTTCTCCCTGTGCCATACTTTGCCATAGTGGTAATCAATGAAAGCACTCAAGCTGGAGCTTACTTGCTAACATATAAATATGAGGGAGCCACTCTATGGAGGCCTCTCAGCTCTGGAATTTGCTTCTCCCTTTCATCTTCCAGAGGCAGGAACTATTAACATTCAGGTTACACTGCAGAGCCCATCTTTTCTGCTACATATTTGTGCAGGGGGCAGCTTGAGAGGAGAGCTTTCCTATTTCCTGTTAGGAGCAGGGGTAAGAAGGTGGTTAGTGATCTAGCTAGGATAGAATGAACAATAGTCTATTGTTTGTTATATTGCATAACAATATGAGTTTGCTAGTTTCAATTGTTGTAAGTTTGTCCAGAGCACAGCTTTCACACCAGGAAATGGAATGGTATCTTGGATGCATTGAAAGAATATGTAAAAGGAGGTCAAGATTTTATAAAATGGGTACCTAAAGTGAGGTTTCTGGACTGGGATTTTCAAAGAGGCTAAAGGTAATTAGGTGCCCAGCTCTCAATGAAAGTCACTGGGAGTGCAGCAGCTAGGGCACCTGTATAAAAGGTCTGGTTTTTCAAAAGTGCTGAGCACTCAGTACCTCCCATGAACTTCAAGGGAGCTGTTGATAAATCAGTACTGTTTGCAATCTGTCCACTTATTTAGGCACCTAAATAAGAACTGACCTTCAATGGGACTTGTGCTCCAGAGTCACTGAGGTATTTGAAAATCCCAACCCAGATAGCTAATGTTAAGCTCCCTTTTTTGGAGTAATATATTATAGTAATCAGGGTCTCTCTTTCTGAAATACAGCTATTTGTACTCTTGTATGGATCAAGTGAAATATCAACCTTTTGGGTAATGGGATAAGAGAAGGACAAGTGCTGTCTATGCTGTGTTCCTCACTATGGTATCTGCACAAAAAATATCTGAACTCTGTAACTAAGAGAAGTTAAAGGAAATAAGAACTTTCAAAATCTTGTGGTCTTACTATCAGTGTGTGTGTGTGTGTGTGTGCATGTGTGTGAGTCTGTGTGTGTGTGTGTGTGTGTGTGTGTTTAGGGTAGTCCTTTCTACATTAGTTGTGCTAACTTGCGTGTGTGTGTGTTTGTATACATATACATATATTTCTAGGCCTTGTCAAAGCACAGGTGCAATGCAAACACAGATATTAAAGTTCCCACAGCTCTACAAACATAGTATTACTACTCTTAGGGTCCGTCTACACTACCCACCGGATCGGCGGGTAGTGATCTATCCATCGGGGATCGATTTATCGTGTCTAGTGTAGATGCGATAACTCGATCCATGATCACTTTGCCGTCGACTCCGGAACTCCACCACGGCGAGAGGCAGAAGCAGAGTCGACGGCGGAGCGGTGGCCGTCGATCCTGCGCCGCGAGGATGCGAAGTAAGTGATTCTAAGTCGATCTAAGATACATTGACATAGCGTAGCTGAAGTTGCCTATCTTAGATCTATTCCCCCCCACCCCCTGCTAGTGTAGACCAGGCCTTAGAATTCAATCACGTGCTACCCAAACAATCTCTGTGTCACTGATGTTGTTATATATGTGTTAGAAATCCCATTTGAAAGATACAGATTACTTCAATGCCTTTCAAATGCTTTGGAAACCATATGGGGTAGGATTTTTAAAATCAGTCAGCATTGGCCTAACTCCTCTCCCATTGAAATCAGTGAGAGTTTTACTGTTTACTTCAGTGGGACCAAATGTAGGCCAACACTGAATGCTTTTGAAGATTGCATCCTTTATGTTTAAGAGGTTCAGGTTTATCTGTAACAATGATTGCAGAGGGGCCAATTCTAGATTCTTTCATTTCAGTGGGAGCTTTGTGTGTGCAAGGAATTAAGGATCAGGACCTTACTCTGAAAGACTAGCATGATAATAAGATTTCATTTGATAATTTGAACCCCTATCTTTCATCAGGATCTATTAGCAAGGACCCCTATATCCATGTGAAATCCTACTGGGAATCTACATTGGCACAGAGGTCTGCATTGGCAGATCTTGATGCAGGCTCAAAACCAGAGACATTAACTACCTTTGTCATATTCTGATTGGAACCTAGGTGACATTCAATGATTCTCAGTGCCCAGGCCCCAGATTTGACTTTGTAGATAGTCATAGTAGATATGGTACACTCATAAGGCACACTCAGGCAACTTCCTGGCAAAGTCTGACACAAATCAGGGTAGCCAAAGCCTTCCCTGAAGAGCCTACAATTGACAATACAGTGTTTGTAATATACAAACCTTACAAATCAAGTGGTCTTGAATCTCACAAATACATTCTTGGGCTTTCGGAATTTGCAAAACTAATTCAAATTCATAGATTAATCTAAATCCATAGCCCTGATTCTTCATCGTCCTGCACCAATCATAGTCTTCTACCTTCCTGCTAAGTGAATAACAAATATCTGGTTGACTCAGGGCCGCCCAGAGGGGTGGGGTGGGGCAAGTGGGGCAATTTGCCCCAGGCACCGCAGGGACCCCTACGAGAATATAGTATTCTATAGTATTGCAACTTTTTTTATAGAAGGTGCCCCCAAAATTGCTTTGCCCCAGGCCCCCTGAATCCTCAGGGCAGCCCTGGGTTGACTCTCGGTTATGCAAAGGACCCTTTACACCACTCTAGAAGTATAAAAGAATCCTAAAGCAGATTTAAACTACAGTTACACACACTTTAAGTCCCCAATACACAGGCAGAACTGCATAAAGGGGCTTTTATGTAAATGAGACTGGGGCCCTACCATACAGGTTTTGTAGCATTTTACACAAGGATGAGGGCAATGGAGAATCATGTCCATGATTTTTGAGGGATAGTAATTTTTAAATATGTATGTTTTAATCTAAAGAACAAACAGCCTCCATTATGCATCAGGACTAGTACCTCCTACAAAAATTAGGCTAGTTCTAATGGCATCCTATGTAGAATACATATGCTGTATTTAATTTTACATAATTTTTTTTGTTTCCTCCCTGATCACTTCACTCCTGCACAGTCTCTCTGTATTTGTTTTTCATGATGCTCCAGTTTTCACTCTACTTTTTCACTGGTTTTATCCCTCTCCTTTCTTTCTTCTTTGTTTTAGACTTTCCTGGAGTAAGTAGAATGTGAACCTAGTAACACTGGAGATCAGGTGAAACATTCTAGAATGCTCCAATTCAGCACCCTGCCAATCCCAACACATTAAGAACTATATTACCTCCTCAGTCCTTTGAAAACCATAGGTGAATTCAGACTGCAAATTACTTAGGACACTGGTAAATGCCTCAGCTTTATCCCAAGTATGATATTTTGGGGCAAGTCCTTCCATATGGACTAGCGTCGGGAATTAACTCACTGCTCATAAGAACAAAGAGCTTAATCAGTCCTGTTCTTCTGTACTAAGACTGGAACATTTCTTTTTAACAAGAATAATATATAATTTGTTGTGGGCAAAATGCTGTATTAGGTCTTTTATCTTGTTTTTTTGACCTAACATTCATGCATTTAGCCCCCAGCTTAGCCTTGGGCCAAACCAAGCTAAATGGGCTAACACAGAAAAACCTACAAGTCATTATAACTCCATGCAAGCTTTCTGTGAAATACATGATGGTTGAAGGTTTGCATGTGACCCTAAAATATAAATCAATGCTATGTTACTAGATTTACCTTGGCAACAGAAAGCAAACAGCCTATCATTATTCCAGTATTGAATATTTTTATTTTTGTAAATTATAACTATTATTTTTTCTCTCCACCTTCAGTCCTAAAAATGTGGTTTCACATTTCATTTAATGCTAAATGGTTCATTACATAGAGTAGCAACTTAGTTCTCTTATTATGGTGTTATCTTTCACTTTGTCAAAATATGTCTACTTGATAAGAAATCTGACAGAAGTTGCTTATGATGGGATCACTAACAGCCATCAGTTTCTCTCTAGCAAATGAAACTGTAACCATGGAAACGGCCTTTTTTTGCCAGAATGAAAATGAGACAGCACTCTGCTGCAGCCATTAGTAGAATACACAAATGTCCCTCAAGGCAAACATCTAAAGCAAATGGACTGCAAAGTAAGGAGCACTAATTTCTATTTATTTAGGATTTGTAAACCTAGCAGAGCAAGATATTAACAAAGGAACAAACAAAGGAGGTTAAAAAAATGTTTGTGTTTTTCTTTGCATGTACAAAACTCCTTGTGTTAAATAAATACTTGATTCTGATTTTATATAAGTATAAGCTTCAATAATATCAACAACACTACACTCATATAACACTGGAATCTGAGAGTCCCTATTACGCACAGAGAATAAAAATGTATTTTAAATTATAAGTAGTTTTTATAATCTGATTTTTGAGAATGGGCATTTTGCTGCAAACTATCAAAAACTCAAAATACAGAATATCCCTTTTCAGATACTTTAATTTTCAAAGAGCCCTTTTCATTCTGATAAGATAAGTAGAGGCTGATAAGGCTATTCTAAAAACTGTCAGCAATCGGCCATAAGCTGTCAAAAACCTTTCAAGTGTCAGACTCTCGTTACTGTCCTCTTTATTCACTACTGCACCCATCTCACTATAAACTACTCACTGGATGCATAGATTCTTCTGACAGATGTGGATTAGGTGAGTGGTCTTAAGCCATCTATGATATAGCTCAATAAGATATATCTTAACTCGTTTGCCTTTTCCCTCCAAACCAAAAATCTTAGTTACTTTGGGAACCGAAGTGTTACATTTCTTTTTTATTTCCACTTCATTCAATAAACTAAAGATAAAATTTTCCAGTAAGAGAATTAGTTTGTTAACAAAAACTATATAGATAATTAATTTGTAGCTAGAGATGGGTTGGAATCGTAATGCCAATTACTTACAGATACCTTGGGGTGCTCCAAATACCTGTGTGCCTGTAAATATGGCAAAACAACATGCTGTGACAGCCACTTTCAGGGAGCAGTTTCTTACAATGTTAGAAATACCCATCATTGTTCTGATATGCTCCATATAAGTCAGGGTTAAGATATGCTTGTGGTACTATATGGGAAAAATTGCACACCGCCTGCTTGCTGGGTGTAGCCATAAAAATAAGGAATTGGTGAAGATCACATAAAAATACTGGCCTTAGGTGAATCCTAAAGCAAAGTGCCCAGACTTTTGTAAACCTGCAATATTTGGCCCATTTTGCTATGTAAGTGGTACTTAAATATGAATTAGATATGTTGCAGGTGTACCATAAAAGAAGTGAGTAATTAATGTGGCATAATGAAGACCATCGCCTAACCATGTGCAGAGAAATTATTTGCATAACAGCCTGGCAGATTGCCCCTTAAAATATTTGCACTCAAATCAAAGCACCCATTCAAATAAACATGGATAAGGGAATAGCTTTCTTGATTTTTTTCCCCCTTGATATTCCCTTCTTTTAAATGTCCTAATCATGGAACTAGTTAGAAATAGTTCAATAATTGCAGGTTAACTTTGCAGACTAGGCTGCTAAAAGTTTTTTCAGACTCAAATAGGTATCTTCCTGATTAGAAATATGTTAAAAACAAACAAACACCAAAAAAAAAAAAATACAAACAAAAAACCCCACCTTGAATGACTGAAGAAACTGGAAGAAAAATATAGCAATTTTCAACTTTTTTCATGTTTTGCTAATATAACAGGCAGGTCTGCACCCGTGAACTGTATACCTTGTCTTACTATACAACTATGTGAATGAAATGCACACACTGACACACACAAAATATTTTAAGAAACTTGGCAAATGCTCCACGCAAACTGGGTATTCAATAAAAACAGTGGGTTTTTTACCCAGGAAAGCTTATGCCCAAATAAATCTGTTAGTCTTTAAGATGCCACCAGGACTCCTCGTTGTTTTTGTGGATACAGACTAACACAGCTACCCCTCTGATTCAATGGCTGCTAGAAACTGAAGTGCATCAGATTACAATTCTGCCCAGAGCAACAGAGGGTCCTGTGGCACCTTTAAGACTAACAGAAGTATTGGGAGCATAAGCTTTTGTGGGTAAGAACCTCACTTCTTCAGATGCAAGATGAAGAAGTGAGGTTCTTACCCACGAAAGCTTATGCTCCCAATACTTCTGTTTATGCTCCCAATACTTCTGTTAGTCTTAAAGGTGCCACAGGACCCTCTGTTGCTTTTTACAGATTCAGACTAACACGGTTACCCCTCCAATTCTGCCCAGGACAGGCCACTAACAGTGGGGATTCAAGAGGGTACTTGCTAGCCCACCATAAAATTTGGCATCTCCAGAAAAATAAAATGGGATGTGATAGTTAAGGAACACATTCCTAGGAGGCTTGAGATCGCCTTGAGAGTATTTTACATGATATTATTTTACATTTTCTCTGAGCCCGCACCTCACACAGTTCATCAAGTTGGTGCTTGTTGTCACTAGAGATTTTTTAACCTAATTCTTAGTTGATTGCCATTAATTTGTGGTAGCTATCACATTTGTAAAAACTAGTATGGACTAGGCTGATCCCAAGGGTAAACCACAAACATTCATTCAGAGAACAAAAGAGTGAAGAGTGTCAAGACTAACCTTTACAAATAAGTCTCTTAAATCAGTGGTTCTCAGCCAGGGGTCTGGAACCCCCTGGGGGGCCGTGAGCAGGTTTCAGGGGGTCTGCCAAGAATGGCTGGCATTAGACTCACAGCCCGGGGCCCCAAGCCTCAACGCCTAGGGCTGAAGCTGAAGCCTGAGCAACTTAGCTTCACAGTTCCCTCTGTGGCTGGGGCCCTGGGCAATTGCCCTGCTTCCTACCCCTTAATGCCGGCCCTGGCTTTTGTATGGAGAAAAACAGTTGTTGTGGCACAGGTGGGCCATCGAGTGTCTATAGCAGGTTGGGAGAGGGGGGTAAGGAGACTCAGAAAGAAAAAGGTTGAGAACCCCTGGCTTAAATTAATTGGCAACCAATTATCTGGAGGTAAAAACTCCAGTGTAGACATGCCCTTGGTGTAGAGGAGAGAGAGGGTTGAGGAAATTCCGGTGCAAAATGTCACCATTTGTGCTGCTAACTTTAACTATGTGTCAAATAATTGAAATTTTACAAAAAGCTGTGTTTCACCCCAAAAGAGCAATAAAGCAAAACCAAGGAACTCAATCAAACTCTGCTACTGGTTAAATGGAGATGATAATACGGTCACAGTTCAAAGCCACCGCCCCTGTACTTCCCCTCAGTGGTTCAGTGAGGCCACCCACTCTCAGGCCTCCAACTCCCTAGCAGTTGCATTTTTTTGGGTGGAAACCCATGTCTCCCTCCCTCCTAACCAGGGTATTCCCAGGCTGAACTACCTGCCTACCCTGTGTTATTCCCACCAAAGGACAGACCTGCTTGCTTTCTCTTCAGAGACTGGCAACAGTGTGTAACTGCCCACAGTTAAGCCATCACACAGTTCTTTCTATGCAAGCTTATTTATTCTTTGGGTAAAAGCACTACAGAGAACAGATATTAAAACTAATAAAAGAATCTACACACGTTACCAGAGATCACCCACCCAGCTCAAACACGGGTGCTGGCAGGAGAAGTCCTTCAAAACCCCACAAAGGGGTCTCTTCTACGGTAACAAGTTCATAACCGCCTCAGCTAAGAACTATCCCCCTCATAAAAAGTTTAGTCCACCCTTTGTACAGGTCAGGGATCTTTGATCTGGAATTTCCAGGAGTAAATAATCAGTAGACAATAGTTTTTTCTTCCTAGTGCATATCTTCAAGATGCCTCCCAAATACAACCTAGAAAACTCACTTCACACATAGTGTCCCAAAGAGTTCTTTGAAGTTCCTGACATTTACATAAGGCAATTTCCTAGAAAAGATACATGCAATCCTACAATAACACATGAACAATGGCATTTTCAATACAATGGACCTGTAACAGAGTCCTCAGAGGGCCTTAGTGGATCCAGTTTGTGGTCTCACAACTCCCATCAGGAAGGACCTTCAGTCCAGTTCCTAACCCTTGTATGTGGCTTATCTTCACCTTGGGGTTTTCAGCGTCCTTACCCTTCCCTTACTAGCAGGGGGGCCGGGGTGAAATGAGGCTTTTGGCTCTCCTGCGACAAGGGCAGTTGGCAGGGGAACCTGGGCCCTCCTACTCCACAGGGCTCCAACCCAGGACCCTAGTAGAATGTCCCCGGAGCTGACTTCCTGGGTCACTTCCTACCATCTCTCTCCCCCAATATCTCTATGTCCAATATAAGATAGAAAAAGAAAAAAAACAACAACTAATCCTTCAGCCCGAACCAGGCTTAGCAAGTAGTCTTCTTCCTCACAGGGCAGCTTCTTCAGCACCCTTTTTCGAGAGCCCTCAGTGTACGGCTGCCTTCCTCCCCCTTCTGGGCTGAGTTGCTCTCTTTTAAGATTGATCTGCAGACCTGTGGGACAGGGCTATTGCATGCAGTATTGTCCTTTAACTCCCGAGAGCCCAGTGTGGGATTTGTATGCCCCGTCACAGAAGCTCAAAGGTGTTAAGACTAATTTAATAAGGTTTAACTTAAATCAATAAAGTTTATTCAGGATAGTGCAGGAAATTGCCATCTGTTACAAATACTTAAATAGTCTAGTATCCTAAGGGCTGTAATACTTTGGTGTAATTCTGGTTGTTGGGTTTGGTGTGGAGGTGGTTGAGTTTTGTTTAGTGGCCTGTGATATGTAGGAGATCAGACTATATTATCTGGTGGTCCCATCTGGTGTTATAGATTATGATTCTATTGTGCTGTATTGAGGACTATGTTGGAATTGCAAGTCATCACTTTGAGAGTGGGGGTATTTCCTGGTCCTGCTTTTAGGCTAGGGGGCTCTGTAGGGAAGTGTGTGTGAGCTGAGTCTACCAGCAGAAAATTTGATGGCCTAGAGTAAGGTGAGTAAGTTGTTCCTCTCTGTTTTAGGGAGCAGCCTGCTTTGTCTGTTTCTATTTACATGTTCTGAATTCTAAGAAATGTGGGTGGTGGTGCATGGCCATTCTTAGTTGGTGGAGCAATTTGTCTGGTTAATTCTGATAATGAAATAGACTCTGGCATGCTAACTGGGGCAAAATTGGTCCTGCTAGTGAAGGCAGGGGGCTGGACTCGATGACCTTTCGGGGTCCCTTCCAGCTCTATGAGATAGGTATATCTCCATATATTATTATTAAGTTACATTACTCTGCATCCTTTCAGCAAGAGTACTGATGGTTTTATCTAACTTCTCTATGTGTATACCATGCAACATAACATCTATGACTATGACTTGCTTCAGAGGGGTTTTGTGAGGTGAAGGTCTTGTCTTCACACAAAAGTATAGAAGGATATTTAAACAGTACAATCCCCCCTCCTCCACCCCCCCAGTGTTGGCACAGTTACAAAAGTACTTATACTGGTAAGCTTATTCTTGTATGGGAAGGGGAATAAACATACTGGTATGAGCACATGTATACTGATATAACTGTATCCACCCTAGAGATTGTGCTGGTAAAAAAACTATATCAGTACAAAATCACAGCCCTAAGCAACATATTTATAGTGATACAAAAACTGGGAATAGACCAGGCCTAAACTAATGATGGGTTGAAAGGTGCTTTCAGATCCTTTGATGGAGGCACTTTAATGAGAACAAAGTGTTATTTAGGATTGGGTTGTGATACTCTTAAGCTCATCAAGTAATACCTTACTCCATTCACTTTAATGGGGACAGCATGTGGAAAAAGGTGTAGTCAATATGAGTCAGGGTGTTGCCTTAAGTATCTGGTTGACATATGTTGTTTGACCTGCCTGGTTTCCAAACAAGACCAGGTTGAGTTTTTGGAATCATCCTCAAAATACATAGGCTTGAAATATATTTTGCCTCATTCAATGTTATCACTATCAGTATTACTGCCATGCTACTCCTTCAGTACCAACGAAGGGAAAAAGAAGAAAAACATGAGATAAAATCAAATTAATGAGAAGAAGAAAAAGATAAGATTCTTTTTAACTGTGCTGTGCAGTGACTATCTTTCCAATGAATCCAACTCTTAATCCACCTTGAATCAGTCAGAGTAGATTGTACTTTTCTCTATGACTTGAGTATCAATGGCGCATATATAGCTATGACTACCTGGCACAAATGTGTCACCTTCTATATATTGTACTAGGTACACATCCAGGGGCCAATGTTTTGATGAGGAGAGATTAGAAAGAGAGCAGCTGATCTACTGAATTTAAATTTAGCTGTCCTCATTGATAATGTGGCCAGTCCTGTTCTTCACAGGGTAAATTACAGGAGCAGAAATGTAATCTGGAAGGTTTCTGGATCCATCTTTTGAAAAATGACTCATTCAACACTGGAATGCACTAAACAGGGTGCAGCAAAACAACTGAGTATCATTGTAGTAGGTCCTAGCCGGGGCTCGACCCTTCCGGGCAGGAGGGGAGCCACACCGACTCACTACTCTGGGAATAAGCAGTCAGTTAGTCCTGAAACTCCGGCTCTTTGGTGCAGAGTCGGAGCAACCACAGTTAAAGCTCAGGAGCCCAGGCCCTGGATCAGGGCGGGGCAAACACAGTTAGCTCAGACCCTTGCTTGCTGGGCTGAGCGGGCAAATAGTTCAGAGCCCAGGCCCTGGATCAGGGCGGGGCAAACACAGTTAGGCTCAGGTCCTTATGGCGGGGGCTGAGCGGGTAAATAGTTCAAAGCCCAGGCCCTGGATCAGGGCGGGGCAAACACAGTTAGGCTCAGGCCCTTGTTGCAGGGGCTGAGCGAGCAAACAGTTCAAAGCCCAGGCCCTGGATCAGGGCGGGGCACACACAGTTAAGCTCAGGCCCTTGTTTGCAGGGGCTGAGCGAGCAAATAGTTCAGAGGCCAGGCCCTGGATCAGGGCGGGGCAAACACAGTTAAGCTCAGGCCCTTGTTGCAGGGGCTGAGCGAGCAAATAGTTCAGAGCCCAGGCCCTGGATCAGGGCGGGGCAAACACAGTTAGCTCAGGCCCTTGTTGCAGGGGCTGAGCGAGCAAATAGTTCAGAGCCCAGGCCCTGGATCAGGGCGGGGCAAACACAGTTAACTCAGGCCCTTGTTGCAGGGGCTGAGCGAGCAAATAGTTCAGAGGCCAGGCCCTGGATCAGGGCGGGGCAAACACAGTTAGGCTCAGGCCCTTGTTGCAGGGGCTGAGCGAGCAAATAGTTCAGAGGCCAGGCCCTGGATCAGGGCGGGGCAAACACAGTTAGGCTCAGGCCCTTGTTGCAGGGGCTGAGCAGGCAAATAGTTCAAAGCCCAGGCTTCTGTAGCCGAGCGTTGGGTGAGGGGGAAGCCTGCCACCCGTACGGAGGGTGGCAGGGGGGAACGCAGGCCCACCCACTCCACTGCGTTCCAGCCCGGGGCCCTAACAGCGGTTGCTGCCGCTGCTGGTCAGTGGGGTATCCAGACCGCAACACACTGACATAGGCTCACATTCAGTTGCAGCCGGACCGGGGTCGGCTACCCCCGGGCTACTTCCGTGATCCCCCTCACAGCCTACCTCGGTCGTTGCGCCGGGATCGGGCCAGTCCACCTGCATGGGCTCCTCTCTGCCCGGGCTCGGCGGCAAGTCTGGTAGCTCTGCCGGGAAGTCCGGCCAATGGTCCTCAGGCGGCTCCTCTGGATAGCAGCAGGGGCTGAGGGGTTCGGGTCCAGTCTCACCCTCAGGGTTAGCGGGGTTCGGTTCCCAGGGGTTCTCCCAGTGGCGGGCGTGAACGGGCTCCGGCGGCTCCTCCTCGTAGCGGGCCCGGGGTAGCTCAGGCCAGCTAGGGTCTTCGACGGTCTCCTGGCCGGGAGCTCCCGGCCGCACGTCTGCTCCCTGTGGTGGCTGGCCGCCAACTGAGCTCTGGCGGCCGGCCTTTATACTTCCTGTCCCGCCCCTTGACTTCCGGGGGGCGGGGACAGGCGGTGGTGGTCCCACCCACTCTGGTGCCGGCACGTGGGCTCCCTCTTCTGGGCAGGAGGGGAGCCACACCGACTCACTACACACCCCCCCCCCTTAAGACTGGCTCCCGCCTGTCGGGGCCAGGTCCTGCCGTCTCCCCCATGCGGGATAGGAAGTCCGCATTCGTATGGTCCTTACCTGCTCGATGCTGGACCGTAAATGCGTAGGGTTGTAAGGCGAGGTACCACCGCATAATGCGGGCATTATTATCTTTCATCCGCATTAGCCACCGGAGGGGGGCGTGGTCTGTGACGAGGGTGAACGGGGCCCCGAGGAGGTAGAAGCGCAGGGCATCGCAGGCCCACTTCACCGCGAGGGCCTCTTTTTCCACCACGGCGTAATTCCTCTCCCGGGGGAACAGCTTCCGGCTGAGATATACTACGGGGTGGTCCTTTCCCTCCACTTCTTGGGACAGGACTGCCCCTAATCCTACGCCGGAGGCGTCGGTCTGCAGGATGAATGGGCGTTTAAAGTCTGGGCTATAGAGAACCGGCTCCTGGCAGAGGCACTTCTGCAGTGTCCGGAAGGCCGCTTCACATTCGGGGGACCATCGTACCTGCCGGGGGCTGTCCTTCGTCAGAAGCCCAGTTAAGGGTGCTGCGATGGTCGCGAACTGGGGGATGAACCGTCTGTCATACCCAACGAGGCCCAGGAACTGCCGAACGTGCCGTTTGGTTGATGGGGTGGGACAGTCCAGGAGGGCCTGGACTTTCCCGACGAGGGGCTTGACCTGCCCGCCCCCGACGGTATAGCCGAGATAGTTGGTCTCTTGCCAGGCAATCCGGCACTTTTTGGGGTTGGCGGTCAGGCCCGCCTGTCGTAGGGACCTTAGGACCGCCGCAACCCGGGGCAGATGATCCTCCCAGCTGCGGCTATAGATGACCACGTCGTCTATGTACGCCGCCGCATAGTCCTGATGGGGCTGCAGAAGTTGGTCCATCAGCCGCTGGAAGGTGGCTGGGGCTCCATGGAGACCGAATGGCATCCGTGTGAATTGGTACAGCCCCGTTGGAGTGGCAAAGGCGGTCTTCTCTTTTGAGGTCTCCTCGAGGGGGATCTGCCAGTAGCCTTTGCTAAGATCTAAGGTGGTGATATACTGGGCCTCCCCCAGGCGGCCCAGTAACTCGTCCACACGGGGCATCGGGTAGGCATCGAAGCGCGAGATGGCGTTTACCCTCCGAAAGTCGATGCAGAAGCGGCGGGTACCGTCCGGCTTGGGCACCAGGACCACCGGACTACGCCACTCGCTCTGGGACGGTTCGATGACGCCCAGAGCCAGCATGGCTCTTACTTCCTCCTCGACCGCACCCCGCATCCGATAGGGCAGGGGCCGGGTCGTCTCTCGAACCACCTTTCCCGGCTCGGTCTGGATGGAGTGTTTGACCAGGGACGTGTGGCCCGGTACGGCCGTGAAGGTTCGCTTGAAGGTTTGCAGCAGGCAGTTAGTCTGTTTACATTGCTCTTCCGTGAGCGATTGTCCTAATTGGGGTGCCGGGGGGTCATCCGTCGAGGGTACCTGGGGTCCCAATTCCGGCTCGGGCGGGCATGGGTTGATTAAGAGGCCCTCCCGGTCCTGCCACCGTTTCAGCAGGTTGACGTGATACCGCTGGGTTTCCTTCCGCTTGTCCGGTTGCCGCACCTCGTAGGTGACGGGACCGACCTTACGCACGACTTCGTAAGGTCCCTGCCACCGGGCTAACAATTTTGACTCACTAGACGGGAGGAGGAGTAGGACACGGTCTCCTGGTTGGAACTCCCGGACTTGGGCTCCCTGATCGTAGGTCCGTTTCTGCCGTTCCTGCGCCGTCTTTAAATTTTCGCGGGCCAGGGCTCCGGCCTGGGCAAGGTACTCCTGTAACTGGATGACATATTTCAGGAGGCCCTGGGCTGGGGACGCTGACTGTTCCCAGGTCTCTCTCATCAGGTCTAAGAGGCCCCGCGGTCTGCGTCCGTACAGCAGCTCGAAAGGGGAAAATTTTGTTGAGGTCTGCGGGACTTCTCGGATGGCTAGCAGCAAGGGTGGAAGGAATTGGTCCCAGTGGCGGAGGTCCTCTGCGGGGAATTTCCGCAACATGCTTTTCAAAGTGCGGTTAAACCGCTCCACCAACCCGTCCGTCTGCGGGTGGTACACGGACGTCCGGAGTTGTTTGATGCCTAAGAGGGCACAGACCTGTCGCAACAATTGGGACGTGAAGTTCGTTCCTTGGTCGGTCAGTATCTCTCTAGGCAGTCCTACTCGGGCGAAGATTTTCAGCAATTCCCCCGCGATAGACCGGGCGGTAATACTTCGCAGGGGGATGGCTTCGGGGAACCGAGAGGCATAGTCCACCAAGACCAGGATGTATTGAAACCCCGCGGCACTTTTCGGGAGGGGGCCCACGAGGTCCATGGCGACCCGTTCAAAGGGCGTCTCCATCACTGGCATGGGGACCAGGGGTGCCTTGGGGATCCCGGGCGGGGCGACCCTCTGACACTCTGGGCAGGAGGCGCAATATTCTTTCACCTCCTGAGAGATTCCTGGCCAAAAGAAGCGCGCCAGGATTCGAGCGAGGGTCTTCTCTCGCCCCAGGTGCCCGGCGGCTGGCACATCGTGGGCCAACTTCATTACCGCCCGCCGGTGACACAGGGGCACTAACAGTTGGGTTTGTGGTTCCTGGGTGCGGGGGTCACGGTCCAGGCGGTAGAGCCGGTCCCGGCGTAGCTCAAAATGGGGCCACAGGGTGGCCCGCTGGGGGTCCACAACCTTCCCGTCTACTGCCGCGAGCTGCTCGTAGAAGCGGCTAAGGGTGGGATCCTCTCGCTGGTCCCGACAGAAATCGGTATCGAAGCGGGGCTGAGGGGCCGGCTCCGGCGGCGGTCCCGCTGCGTCCGTGTTGTCTATCTCGGTCGCGGGACCCTGCTCGGGGGTCTCGGAGGAGGACCCCAACCGATCAGCCTCCAGGGCCGGCGTGGACCGTAGGATTTCCTCAAAGGCCGGCCAGTCCCGACCGAGGATCACAGGGTATGCAAGATGGGGAGCTACCCCAACCACCAGGTGTCGGGTGATCCCCGCGATGGTTAGGGGGACCCGGGCGCTGGGGTATGGTCGGACATCCCCATGGATGCATTGTAGATGAATACATCCGAGGCGGTTATCACCCGGCGGTACCAGGTCCTTACGGACCAACGTCTGGCCACAACCCGAATCGATCAAGGCCCGCGTAGTCCGTCCTCCGACGGCTGCCGGGACGGTCAGCTTGGGGTTCATGGCTGGCCTGGCTCGAGTGTGGCCCGCCCACACTTGCCCATAGCTGCAATCCATCTCCGGACAGTCTCGGCGGAGGTGTCCCATCTTCCCACAACTGAAGCAGGGTCCAAGTTCAGGTCGTCTGCTCCGGGGGCCTTCCCGGCTTGGGCTCCGGGGGGGGCTTCGTCGAGCCCTTGGGGGCCCCTGGCCCGGGGCCACTGGTCCGGTCCGAGGAGCCGGGTCCGCGTGCCGGATCCGGGTCTCGCGGCGGGGGTCGGGCCTCGGTGCGGGGGGTCGTGGTCCGCTCGGGGTTTCCCCTTTCTTTTCGCCGCGGGCTGGTTCGGGCCCGGGGCGGCGGAAGGTGGGTCCTACTGCATCTTCGGCGGCCAGGAAGTCCTCCATTAGCGACACTGCCTGGGCCAGCGTCGTCGGCCGGTGGCGAAGCACCCAGGCGCGCCCTCGGGAGGGTAGGGTGTGCACGAACTGTTCCAACACCACCTGCTCGGTTACCTCCTCCGCCGTCCGGGTGCCGGGCTGTAGCCACCGTCGGCAAGCTTCTTTTAAGGTTTGGGCCACTACCCGCGGTCGGGCCCCGGTGGGGTAAGTCTGGCCCCGAAACCTTTGTCGGAAAGTCTCGGGACTGACGTCGAGGGCGTCCAATATCGCGGCCTTCACCAGGTCGTAGTCCCGTGCTTCCTCAGCCGCCAATCCACGATAGGCCACCTGGGCCGCCCCCGTCAGGTAGGGGGCTAAGAGGGTAGCCCACTGGTCCCTGGGCCACCCGGCGACGAGGGCTACCCGCTCGAACGTGACCAGGAATGCCTCCGGGTCGTCGTCTGGGCTCATCTTAGTCAAGCGAAGGGGGGCAGCTAACCGCGGCATCTCCGCAGCCTCCCCTGCCGGCCCCGGTGCGGGGCGAGGGAGCGTGACCAGCAGCTGCTGCAGCTGGACTCCCAACTGCCGCACCAGCTGTTGCTGTTGCTCGAGCTGGGCTGTGTGCTGTTCCTGCTGCAACTGGAGTTGGGCGGCATCTCGCTGCTGTTGCTGTGCGAGCTGAGCGGCCTGCTGTTGCTGTTGCTGCTGCAGCTGGGCCGTCTGCTGCCGCTCCTGGCTCTCTGCGAGCAGCTGAAACAGCCGCTCCATATCCATTCCTTAGAATGGGGGGGGGGCAACGGCCACTCCCCCTCTAGCCCCTTCTCACAGGGGCAGGGGCTCGTGCCCCACGTTGGGCGCCAAATGTAGTAGGTCCTAGCCGGGGCTCGACCCTTCCGGGCAGGAGGGGAGCCACACCGACTCACTACTCTGGGAATAAGCAGTCAGTTAGTCCTGAAACTCCGGCTCTTTGGTGCAGAGTCGGAGCAACCACAGTTAAAGCTCAGGAGCCCAGGCCCTGGATCAGGGCGGGGCAAACACAGTTAGCTCAGACCCTTGCTTGCTGGGCTGAGCGGGCAAATAGTTCAGAGCCCAGGCCCTGGATCAGGGCGGGGCAAACACAGTTAGGCTCAGGTCCTTATGGCGGGGGCTGAGCGGGTAAATAGTTCAAAGCCCAGGCCCTGGATCAGGGCGGGGCAAACACAGTTAGGCTCAGGCCCTTGTTGCAGGGGCTGAGCGAGCAAACAGTTCAAAGCCCAGGCCCTGGATCAGGGCGGGGCACACACAGTTAAGCTCAGGCCCTTGTTTGCAGGGGCTGAGCGAGCAAATAGTTCAGAGGCCAGGCCCTGGATCAGGGCGGGGCAAACACAGTTAAGCTCAGGCCCTTGTTGCAGGGGCTGAGCGAGCAAATAGTTCAGAGCCCAGGCCCTGGATCAGGGCGGGGCAAACACAGTTAGCTCAGGCCCTTGTTGCAGGGGCTGAGCGAGCAAATAGTTCAGAGCCCAGGCCCTGGATCAGGGCGGGGCAAACACAGTTAACTCAGGCCCTTGTTGCAGGGGCTGAGCGAGCAAATAGTTCAGAGGCCAGGCCCTGGATCAGGGCGGGGCAAACACAGTTAGGCTCAGGCCCTTGTTGCAGGGGCTGAGCGAGCAAATAGTTCAGAGGCCAGGCCCTGGATCAGGGCGGGGCAAACACAGTTAGGCTCAGGCCCTTGTTGCAGGGGCTGAGCAGGCAAATAGTTCAAAGCCCAGGCTTCTGTAGCCGAGCGTTGGGTGAGGGGGAAGCCTGCCACCCGTACGGAGGGTGGCAGGGGGGAACGCAGGCCCACCCACTCCACTGCGTTCCAGCCCGGGGCCCTAACAGCGGTTGCTGCCGCTGCTGGTCAGTGGGGTATCCAGACCGCAACACACTGACATAGGCTCACATTCAGTTGCAGCCGGACCGGGGTCGGCTACCCCCGGGCTACTTCCGTGATCCCCCTCACAGCCTACCTCGGTCGTTGCGCCGGGATCGGGCCAGTCCACCTGCATGGGCTCCTCTCTGCCCGGGCTCGGCGGCAAGTCTGGTAGCTCTGCCGGGAAGTCCGGCCAATGGTCCTCAGGCGGCTCCTCTGGATAGCAGCAGGGGCTGAGGGGTTCGGGTCCAGTCTCACCCTCAGGGTTAGCGGGGTTCGGTTCCCAGGGGTTCTCCCAGTGGCGGGCGTGAACGGGCTCCGGCGGCTCCTCCTCGTAGCGGGCCCGGGGTAGCTCAGGCCAGCTAGGGTCTTCGACGGTCTCCTGGCCGGGAGCTCCCGGCCGCACGTCTGCTCCCTGTGGTGGCTGGCCGCCAACTGAGCTCTGGCGGCCGGCCTTTATACTTCCTGTCCCGCCCCTTGACTTCCGGGGGGCGGGGACAGGCGGTGGTGGTCCCACCCACTCTGGTGCCGGCACGTGGGCTCCCTCTTCTGGGCAGGAGGGGAGCCACACCGACTCACTACAATCATGTATATTATGCGCTCTTCACTGTTTTGTCAAGTAAGATATTTTATACATACCTAATGGCCACTGGTAACTTCAATTCTTTCTACAGTGAAGAGCTTGCCCTGTACATATGTTAAAACAGAAATATTCCTTGACTGATATAGAAATCCTACCTCCCACAGAAGAGCTAAGAAAAGGTCCAAGCTACCCACATGCTTGTTAGCATTCAGAAATAGTTCACATTTAACTATTTTCACAGAACCTGCTGGTGATCCTAGTGATGTCAGCAAGTCTGTTACTATTTAATTTTTCAGTCCCAAGAAAATGTTTTGTTTCATGAGATGTAGCTGATGTGGAAACTCAAGGAAAGAAGGGATGTGAAAAGTGATATTTAGAAATGCAGATGATGCCATGGTCTCCAGCACTTTGTTTAAGAGAATATTCCTTTAGTGATTCTTGTCTGCGTGATGTATAAGTCCAGTGCCCTTGACAAATGGATCAAACAATGTGACTGATATATTATATACCCCATATGTGCCTTTGAAATAGCTCATTCTTTCTGGAGTGGAAAGGCACATTAGAAGCTAGGTTTTGTATAACTCTGGGGTGTCTAGCTGTCTCCTTTGGTTTCAAACTCACTTTCAGTTTTTCCCAGTCAGAGTTGCAGATACTAAGCTGGGTAAGTGGCAGCTCATGGCAAATATCTACATCATATGAATAATTGAAATTGGTGACATTTATTCACTAAATTAGCATAAA
Source organism: Malaclemys terrapin pileata (assembly GCF_027887155.1). Taxonomy (NCBI): domain Eukaryota; kingdom Metazoa; phylum Chordata; order Testudines; family Emydidae; genus Malaclemys; species Malaclemys terrapin. The sequence continues at coordinate 64,789,586 of NC_071506.1, read as the reverse complement.
GTATTCCAGTTAGTGAAAGTGAGGATAACACCCCCTTCTCTAATATTATGCTCAACAATATGCATAGGCCGATGCTGATGTTTTAGAAGCTTCTTTAATTATCTCTTTAGATACCCCTATGGCCCTCACCACCATAATAGCTGAACATTATAGAGTTCTAATAACTTGGAACCCACTGGTATAGCTAAAGTTTCTTCTGAAATTGTCCCTGAATTTCCTGGGGTTCACAAAATTGATAAATATGTACCACTGTTATATGCCAACCCTGACACATGTTTGTACCACAGTTATTATGCAAGAAGTCATTCATCAGCAAGTGTAAAAAGATTAGTATGCAGAATCTGGTTATACCAGAACTGGAAGTCTGAAAGATATCCTAGTGTGACGGAGTGCAGGGGATGAATAGATGAGCCTGCACTCTGATCACTTAGATGTTAATTAGTTCCCCTTGGGAAAGCTGATGGGCGTAATTAAATAATCGAGCTGGCTGGAAGAATGGGATAAGGAGTCATTTACCCCATCCGCCCAAAGCTGATAAAGAGGTGTAAAGGAAGTCCCAGGAGTGGAGAGAGGGGTTTAAGGCTAGTTGAGCCCAGTTACATGGAGACTTCAAGGGAGGGTGACCTCTATTCCCCTCAGGTCCTGGGGAGAGGGCCAAAAAGCATGGTGTTGCATAGACTGTTGCATGGGGTTTATTGTGGAAATGGTGGCTAGAACTTAAAATAAATAGGTACGGTGAAGGCACAACCACTGGAGCCCATGCAGTTCTGGGACAAAGGCAGCAGAGGAGCCTCTCTCCATTACACCTAATCTCCAATGATCAACATGTAATTCATTCTTTGACTCATAGTCAGTACATCTGTGGTGTTCTGATCATGATAACCATCAGCTTGCTTCAAATAAAGACCTGCTCTTCTACGTACAGCATCATATGCAGCTTTTTCTTAGAAGAACTGGCAAGAAGGAGTACAGTAACAGAGGTCAACTCCAGCCATGAACTTTATGAATTGTTTAGTGGCACATTAAAGGGCAGCATCAATTCACATATAAGTTTGAAGTGATCTTATTTCAAACCTGTACAGATGGATGATTCCCCGTGTATTTGATTTTCTTGGTCAAGATTTAATTCATTGATGCGTGCCACTCTCACTTTGTACCCACTGTGTAGAAGTTTTCTGGCTTCACTTTTCTATACTCTGTAACAATGTTTTTCAATTTCAGAAATGCTACTAAGTACTTGGAAATTAATAAATATCAGGGAAGAAAACACAGAGATCAGACAGGATTCAGGAACAGCGCTAATGGACAAGCCTCCTCATTCTCAGCCCCCAGTCACCAAGCCCTTTCCTTTTCCCAATGGTTCCTCTGTAAGCATCATTTCAGAATGCAAATCTCTAGGTGTCTACTCATTGTCCTTTAACATATTGAAATGTGTAGGCAATGGCCTAACATCTAATTATAGGATCAAGGTAACAATTGCTAGACTGCTGGCTTCTTTAGCATCAACACTTTATGCACCTCTTACAGATTAGAGAGTTACATATTGTCTGTGATTTGTCTGAAAATTGGTTGAAACTATAGTAAAGAACAGAATTAGCAGACATATAGATGAACATGATATTCATAGATTCATAGATTCTAGGACAGGAAGGGACCTCGAGAGGTCATCAAGTCCAGTCCCCTGCCCGCATGGCAGGACCAAATACTGTTTAGACCATCCCTGACAGACATTTATCTAACCTACTCTTAAATATCTCCAGAGATGGAGATTCCACAATCTCCCTAGGCAATTTATTCCAGTGTTTAACCACCCTGACAGTTAGGAACTTTTTCCTAATGTCCAACCTAGACCTCCCTTGCTGCAGTTTAAACCCATTGCTTCTGGTTCTATCCTTAGAGGCTAAGGTGAACAAGTTTTCTCCCTCCTCCTTATGACACCCTTTTATATCAGGGAAGAAAATGTTGGGGAAGAATCAACATGGCTTTTGTAAAAGGAAATCATGCCTCACCAATTTGCTACAATTCTTTGAGGGGGGTCAACAAACATGTGGACAAGGGTGATCCAGTCGATAAAGTGTACTTGGAGTTTCAGAAAGCCTTTGACAAGATCCCTCCCTCTCACAGTGGAGAGAAGTAAATAGTGGTGTCCTCCAACGAACTGTACTGGGACCAGTCCTGTTCAACATATTCATAAATAATCTGAAGAAAGGATAAACAGTGAGGTGGCAAACAATACAAAATTACTCAGGATAGTTAAGTCCAAACCTGATTGTGAAGAGTTACAAAGGGATCTCACAAAAATGGGCAAGAAAATAGCAGATGAAATCTAATGTTGATAAATGCAAAGTAATTCACATTGGAAAACATAATTCCAACTATAAATACAATATGATGGAGTCTAAATTAGCTGTTACCAGTCAAGAAAGAGAACTTGGGGTCATTATGGATAGTTCTCTGAAAACATCCACTCAAGGTGTAGCAGCAGTCAAAAAAGCTAACCGAATTTGTGGACCCATTAAGAAAGGGATAGATAATAAGACAGAAAATATCATAATGTCACCATATAGATCCATGGTGTGCACAACAACTTGAACACTGTGTGCAGTTCTGATTGTCCCATCTTGAAAAAGATAGATTAGAATTGGAAAAAGTACAGAGAAATGCAACAAAAATTATTAAGACTATGGAACAGCTTCCATTTGAGGACAGATTAAAAAGACTGGGACTTTTCATCTTGGAAAAGAGACAACTAAGGGGAAATATGATAAAGGTTTATAAAATCATGAATGGAGTGGGGAAAGGGAATAAGGAAGTGTTAATTACTCCTTCCCATAACATCCAAACTGGGGGTCACCCAATGAAATGAATAGGCAGCAGGTTTAAAACAAACATAAGGAAGTACTTCTTCATACAACGCACAATCAACTTGTGAAACTTGTTGCTCTGGGTTTTCCCTAAATGTCTGACTGCTAGTAGCGGGCACTGTATGACGGGATGGATCACTCAATAAATTGCACTGTTCTGTTCACTCCCTCCGAAGCCTCTGGCACTGGCCACTGTTAGCAAGAAGATACTGGGCTAGATGAACCATTGGTCGGATCCAGTGTGGCCATTCTTATGCATGACTTACTAATACGGTTTGCTAAATTTTATGGTTACAGTTTTATGGTTGTCTTGCCAATGTTTCCTTACACAAAGTCCTCCTAAAAGGGTATACTTCAAGATTCAGATCTTTCTATCCCACTTCTTTCACTTGGGTTGTTCAACAAGACTGAGTGACTGAGGATTCGCGTTCATGTTTAATATGATCCATGTCCTTCTCCGTAACTCAGAGAGAGGGCTGAGGAGCTGGATAGGCTAAACTTCAGTGAGATATCCTTTATCTAGAAAGGAATCAACTGCATTCCTGCTTGTCACTGAAAGTTACCACTTCTGGGACATTTTATTTGGAAACAGTGGTGCCAGTGGCTTTGCACCATTGTAGCTAAGAGAAAAATATGGCCCATTAATGTGCTGGCCATATTGTGCCAGCTATGAATGTACCATATTTCCTTAGCCCATATTAATATACAGTATCACCATATGTAAATCCAAGCAGTTTTTTCATTCTTATTAACTAAATAAGCCTCTTTAGCTTTTCCCCCATTTATTTTATTGTGTATGTTTGCTGTAATATATTTTATTTTAAGAGCATATGACTTTTCTGTGTATGCAGCTTTCAATACTGTAATTAAATTACATTTTAAGGGAATTAGGATGAATTCAGAAGATAACAGAGTGGATTCATAAGAGGCATAGTATCATTCATGTTTAAGTTTCCAGTTGAAATATGATTGAGATCAGCAGTGATAAAAGTCATTACTAAGCTTAAACTTGGTGATACCCTATCCATATTTCTTTTTTTTTTAATTAATGGCAGTTTCCTTTTGAATTTATTCCAAAAATATTTATCCTCCTTAGTCCTTTAACATAATTTCATTTATAGGATTTTTTACATTATTATTTTCTTTTAATGATGCCTGATTTCTGCTATTGTCAAACTTGCACTAAATTTAGTTCCCATTTTAGGATTAGTAACCAGCCGAAATGTTTTTGAGTTACAGAGTACATTTTAAACATTTATGGCTATATATTTCCCCAATGTGTGCATGGAGTTGCCATTGATATTAATAGGATTTCTATGTTGGGATTGAGGGCAATATGAAGCTCTTAAGAGTTTAAGCATTTGTGTAAAAAATTATAAATGAAATAAGCACAACTGGAAAAGTATATTCCCAAGAGAGGGTTTTTTTTTTTCAAACGTTGTTAAATCTGGTCCCTTTAAAAATATATATATACATATATATATATACCGGTGTGTATATATAGGAGTACGGCTGGGCTCTTTATAGTGATTCCCTGCCCCATCATTGTTAGACATGTACCAGTAAGTAGCAGAAAATGAGAATCCTGTAATATAAAGGATTTGGACCACATTCTCTGATGTTGTGAATTGCTACAGCTCCATTGACTTCAACACAGTTTCATTCATTTACACCAGCAAAGAATTTGGCCCTTCAAGTAAATGGTCATATAGAGCGCAACAGAACTGTACCTTTCAGAGAGGGATCACAGTAAAATCTATTGCTGACAGCTTTTATAACATTTTCTCAACGCAGAATGAGTCAACAAAAGTTAAGTATTACATCTAGTATCTTGATGGGTTTGTATTAATTAACAATTTCCTGGCTATTTTGAATAGGTCTCAGACAATTAAAAATATGCTTCTTTTCAGTTTCTCATATCAGTTCTATATGTTAGACATTCTAATGGGATGCAATTTGGCCTACAATGAGTAATATATTGCTGGATTTTCTCTTTGGTATAAATACTAAAAATAGGATGTAACTGACTAGTATTTTCAGCTTTCAGAGCAAAATTTTGTTTGTCAGGAAATGGTGTGGGAGTAGTTTACATATGTAGTGAAGGTGCAAAGTACAGAACAAAAATAACTCAACAAGAGAATAACAGCTTATCTTTGTTTAAACTATTTACAGAAGTGACAGTCTGGATCTACCGGCACAGCTTTTGGAGAATTGGGAAACCCTTCTTGAGTAGTTTTTAGAAACAGGACATGAATCAAGGTTTAATTTAGTATATCTCGGAACTCTTCATCAGTTTTCATGGCTGTTTCAGTCATCCATACTGCTTTCAGTTTAGTCAGACTTTGAAGAACAGTTAGGTTAGATAATAGATAAGAAATTATGTAGAAGGCTTTTACCATGATGGATCCATTTAGGCACTTAAAATATCTAAGTTTACTTCTCTCCAAGATATCTCAATTTTCTTATGTAACGTTGAAATTACTTCTGTTTGCCTTGATTGCATTTCCATTTGCTTTCACTTCAGAATGTTTGGTTTTATTTTACAGTAAATATTTCACAAACATGGAAACATTTCTGAATTATCCTCTGGCTCCATCAACAGAAATGCTAAATATAGTCTGCAGCAACAGTTGTCTTCATTAATATAATTTCAAAACAACAAACAGGATGCTCAGTGCATACTTATTTCTGCTATAAGACATCATATTCCTAATTAAACTCAAATCCCAACTGAACAAAATACATGGCGTTCAGCAAGGTTATTTATACTATACTTTTAATTGTTGTTATTCCTCTTTTATTAGGAAGGGGGAAAGTAATCACAGTGCATAGCATGACATTTGGGAAGATATGTGTCTCTCCATGAGCATGTCATATTGTCACAAACACTGTACACAGAGAAAAGGAGCTTAAGAAGAGCTCTGTTTTTATCACAACTTGCAATATACTTCTGGAATTAATAGACCCACCCATGAAATAAAGGGATTCCTCACTGAAGGGCTTGCGGTACATTCCACCAAAAAGTCTCGCTGTTTTTATACCATGGAAAACTTCTTGGTGCTTAAAAAACGAAGGAGGGGGAAAAGAGCTGTTTTTTAAGAGTAGTAAAGAAGATGATGGATTAAAGCAGATATAGACTGTTTGCAGTTATATAAGACTATTAGGGACCTTGCTTGTACTGGCTTTTGTAATTTGTTCATGCCCTACTTTATATAACTCAATCCATTGTGAACAAAAACATGAAAAAACAGACTAGTTCACATTTCACTTTGTCAGCAAATTAAAAAAAAGTATAAAAACAAACAATAGTCATCATATTTGCTGAATATAGAACTGAGTATTTTTCAAATCAAAGGAGTCTGAAAGGAACAGAAGGTTAAGAAGATTTTTTTTTTTTTACAATGAGCAGATGTGCTTGTTACTGTTGATGGACAAGCTTATCCATTTACATCAATTAATATCAACAGCAAGCACATCAATATAGAAGCTTGTCCTGACGCCTTGATTTTTTCCCATCTGACAGGTAATAGTAGGGCTGGGAAAATGTCACAACAATTTAGTCATGCCTCACTGGCTTTAACTAGTTCAGTGACAATGGGAATGCATCATGCTAAGATTCCTTATGATTTATAATGGTACTACATTAGTTGGCTATTGCAGAGGATTTAAACTAGTCTTTGTCAATTAAGGGTTTAAGGTCAAATCCTCTTTATGTTTTTTTTCATTTGTGCATTAAGTAAAAGCAAGTTAAAATATTTATGAATGGCCCTAAAATGTGGAAAGTTTCCTTAGGAATCTGTCTTTTCATGTTGAGTCATAACTGAAACCAACTATGTTTGACAAAGAGAGACTATTTCATCAAATGGGCTGGCTTATCCCTCCCCTTTTTTAACCGTCTTAGTTACCATCTACTAGATTTTGGCTGAGAAACTTCTGTGTGTAAGAACCTGTCATCAAAACTGTTTTAGAGTGTGAGAAGAAGTTATGCCTCAAGCACAGTTGATGATGAATATCAGAATATGACCATAATATTACTAAATTGCTACTGTGTTCAGTGACCCAAGAAATGCTTAGCTCTAAAAAGTGGAGGGGAAAAATTTATATGGGTCAGTCAAGGGGAGGTAGGGATGGGCTGTTTGTTACACCATCTGCAAAAAAAAGCAAATAAGATATGCCAGCCCAGTAGCAGAGCAACAGCTCTCCAGCCTGCCATTTGTGAGGAACTCCATCCCTCAGCTATTAGGAGCCGGATGCATCTTGGGCTTGAAAACATTTTGTCTGTGGAATATGAAGCAGAGAGAGGGAGTAGGATGCTGGCAGCATTGCTCCTGGAGCATCCCCTACTGCTCAGCCTACGGAGTGCACTTGGTGATGATTTCTAGAAGATCCTTCCAATCTTCCTCCTCTTAGTAGGAGGAAAACTGCCTGTTGGACATGGAAATGTCATGTCTACCCCTCTGCAATAGTAAACAATAAATACAGTAATATCATGGATCACATTTTGCTCAGTCCCCCCAAAGCAACCCCACTGATTACAATAGGCCTGCGCTGGGATAACTGAGAATATATTGTGTTCAAGATTAGTACAAATACATTATATTGTTACAGTACATAGGAAACATGAGGGATCATTTTACATATAGACACATTCTTTGTCCAAATATTTTGCAAATGAAGCTAGGCACAAAATCCTGTGGTCCAAGACACTTTTTTACCCAGTCCTTTCACAGGCAAACTTTCCCTGAAGTAAGGACTTCAGGATTCAGCTGTATGTCATTGATTAAACCTTTCTATATGGAGAAAAGGAAGATAATTGTGCTTTCAATACAGTTAACTGTGCACATTTTTAGTTATATGGGAAAATAGATCTTTGGATAGAAAGGGAAATTACATTTTCTATAATCAATCCTCTGTGGAGACTAGTTTTATTTAGTGTCTCCTTTTTTGATTACCCCCAGGAAAGATAAATAGAAAATAATTGTAAACGTACCAAATGTATTGATAATGTGACAGTAGAGGGGCTATACTCTTCAATACAGGTAATAATTATTTAATTTCTATTAATGTCTGCAATACCACAGTGTTATTTAACTGTGATTATAATACTCACATATACAAATATATAAATTATCAACACTAGAGATATAAATTAAACTACAATAATTAAACTGCCTAGTTAGAGTATGTTAGAAAGATGAATAGGCATATGAATAAAATCTATTGATTAGGGGAATGTACAAACACTGACAGCATTTCAGCTCTCTAATTCAGACAGTGACATACTTAAAACATTATAGCTATCAGAGAGTGGGACTGGGATGGTTTGAGAAGAAAGGAACCCAGTACATATTTGGGCCACAATTTTCAAAACAGGATGCCTAAAGGTGGACGGTAACCCCATTTATAGCCCTCTCATTTATGTATCTAAAAACAGATTTAAGACTCTGCTTTAGGAACTGAAGTTTTGAAAATGTCCGTCTTACATTCCAGTAGGGTTTTGGAGTCAGAGTCAGAACTTCTAGGTGAGCCAATTGAACAACTGGTGGGTTCTAGATGTCAACTTCTAGGTTGCTAATGAATGGTGAATCTAATGGCATGAATTTGAGGAAATGATTAAATTAAATTAAATTAAATTAAATTAAATTAATGGAGATATCCCATCTCCTAGAACTGGAAGGGACCTTGAAAGGTCATTGAGTCCAGCCCCCTGCCTTCACTAGCAGGACCAAGTACTGATTTTGCCCCAGATCCCTAAGTGGCCCCCTCAAGGATTGAACTCTCAACCCTGGGTTTAGCAGGCCAATGCTCAAACCACTGAGCTATCCCTCCCCCCTTAAAAATAATGGAGATATCCCATCTCCTAGAACTGGAAGGGACCTTGAAAGGTCATTGAGTCCAGCCCCCTGCCTTCACTAGCAGGACCAAGTACTGATTTTTCCCCAGATCCCTAAGTGGCCCCCTCAAGGATTGAACTCTCAACCCTGGGTTTAGCAGGCCAATGCTCAAACCACTGAGCTATCCCTCCCCCCAGTATAGTATATTATATCACATTATTATTATTATTATTATTTATTTTATTATTTTATTGTCATTTTAATATTGTGGCAACACTTAAGAGCTCCAGTTATGGACCGTGACCCCATTCTGCTAGGTACTGTATAAACAGATTACAAAAAGATGGTCCCTGCCTCAAAGGGCACACAATCTAAGTAAGGGGAATGGTGGGGAAAAGTTTAAGGAAGGGATTTGTTCACTTTTTTAACTTAATATAAGTTTGTTTTCTCCTGGTGGTAGTTCCTTTACATTTTGCACCTTTGAATGTTAATAGTGTATGGACAACCTGGACTGGACTTTTAAGGGACATGTTTTTGGCACTCGTTTCAAGAGATAAGACTGGAGGCAGAGGAAAAATAAATGTTCTTGTATGTTTCTTGTTTGCTCTGTATTGTTAAATTTGCTGGTTTGCAACTCTTATTTAGTTGCATTTGTTCATTGTAGTAGGTAAATCCAGGTGATATCTGGTGGTATCTTCTTCTTGCATATTAATGGTAACTGGGTTCCTTAGTTTTTTTCTGGAGTGTTACACTTTATTTTAGGTTACAATAGTTTATAAAAGTGAAAGTGAAGAATATCTCATTCACTGAAAACAATAAAATAATTGTAGGTAAATAGAAGGTAATTATCCAACCAGAGATTTGGCCAGGTTCCAGGATTAACACCAGAGTCTTTTGAAAGTGCTATGAGATCTTTAATGAACACTGCTTGCAAGAGTTTGGTTTCTGTCATATCTGGAAGGTGACCCTCACTAAGCATTGACTCAGTTCATTTTGAGAGAAGACTGCCAATACAGCTGGTCAAAAATCAGAATTGCCATCCTGCAGGAAATTCTTATATTTCAAAATTTGTTTTTGTCCTAAACTAGGACAAAAAGTTGAAATATCAAAATTTTTCATGGGACAAGGAAAAATTTCAGTTTGGAAATGTTAACATTGTTTGTTTTGACTTTTTTTTATTTTGCCACTTTTGATTGAAAGTAAACATATTTCCAAATTAAAATGTTTCACTGTTTGTTGACCTTGATGTACCATGGCAGTTCAGCCAGAGGGAGACTGTGGTGCATCATGGAAGATGTAGTCCAGCCAAGGAGTTCAGCTTGTAGAGGAGAATGTAGCAAGCATGAAACACCCAAACTATAACTCCCCTAAGACATTGTGGCAGCTCAGGCAGACACAGAGCAATGTCAAACTGCCCTCATACAAAATGTTTTGATTCAGTTCTATAAACAGAAAGGTCTA